>NC_041355.1:19670061-19742561 GCF_900634415.1 Cottoperca gobio
AAATAATAATTGTATTAATTTAATCATCTAATATATGTTTGCTTTTACGTGGACCATGTGCTGCATTAAAACAAAACGGAACTAAATGCAAATGGTTCAAATTAAATTATAATTTCTTTAGTAAGATAAACAAATTAATTATGTCTGCTTACACGCCAAAGATTTAAAATAAACTGTAAATATGCTTCTTTATCCTAAGTGCTGAAAGAGCTGAATAAACTCCGTGATAACCAAAAACTCCAGTTAACCTTCAAACAGTGCAATGACAGACTAGTTTAGGTTTCATTTACCTGTAAAGTGGCCATGTGAGGTGTCAGCGCACTAACACTCTCTTTGATAAATCAAGTCATTTCAACAACAGTGTGTAATGGTCTGATATCCTGCTCCACCATCCTAATTTACTCCTCTTCAGTTAATTGACAGCGGGCCTAAAGCTAGTGCGCTCGACCCCGTCCTCTCTCTGTGCGCTTTTCGTGCGCCCTCCTCTTCTTTCTCACGCGATCGTTTAATGTGATAGGTGCTCATCTGAGCATGAGATGAGTGAAGAGAAAAAGTGAGGGAGAAGGCCCTTTTATAGGCGCAGGAGCTCCAATAAAACAGATATATTATTGAACACACCACCAGCTGACAGGGCGCGAGGTTAAATAAACTAGCTTTACAACAAACTGACAGAGGAACTCTTGTAATCCGCCTTGATGGAATTGGCTTTTTATTATGGTACAAATGAAATTATATTTGTAACTTTGGTCAATTTATTATTCTGGCAATCTGATGTCTAATGAAGGAGATCATTAACCGTTAAGTGTGGGAACTATGTAACACCAATCGCGCTGCTCGTGCATGTGGATTGATTTAAAACCACAACGTGAAAGCCTGTTGGTGAATCATCAGTTATTTATAGAGATATTTACTCAAGAGCACCAGTTACTATTTCTGATCTTTACCAGCTGTAAAACTGTTCTAGTAGTCGAGCTGGGCGAGAGAGATTTCAAAGCATTACAGGACAGTTAACAGAACTCTAACACGGTCAGATCATTTTCCAAAATATGTGCAAAAACCAGTTAAATAGTGCTTAAATTCCCTTTTCATGAAGTGTTTTCGTTATTTGGCCTAGCGCCGGTCATGAGCTGCGGGTGTCACTGATTTGTTTGCGCTTGGACTTGTGCCAAAGTCTGAGTGAACACTTAACAGTCTAGTTCATCCGGAGTTCTCTTTTTGTGTTTGCCATATGACCGGATTCCTTATTTCAAAGCCCGATTGAACACTATGGGCAGGTCTTGGCTTCTTACGCACACGGATCTATTTTACCATAAGCTTATTACAGGAGGTCAGCAAGTCCCCCAGCCACGTGTTTTCAACTATGGTAAGAAATTATGAAGAAATATTACACCTCGCTTAGAAAGCATTATCATGTTCCTCCACAAAGGCAAACCCCAAAGACAGGGTACTACAGGGTACAGGGTACTACAGGGCTGAGGGGGCGGAATTCACAAATTGTACTTCTTGGAGACATTACTTAGTTTTGCACAATTCACTTACATATCAATGCATGTTCCCTAAAACGAGAATATGCCTATGTAATTAGGCTCTGATACTTATTTAAAGTGAGTTTATAAACATTCTATTGTTTCTCTCATTGCTTTTCGTTTCCCTTATTTTAAGGTATTTCTTTCAGAAGGGATTGGGAACTTTTCAGGAAAGCAGGCTTGGATGGCAGCAGGGTCGGCCGAGGGGAAAAGGTCCCCGCTTTTCAGCCCCTTTGTACTGGGCTGATGAGTACGTCCTGACAGGGGTTAACGTACCGTAAAGAGGTTAAACAAACGGACATTCCCAGTTAGAAATCCTTTAGACACATAAGGCTTTATAAGTGGAGAAATTAGCAGTGGTGGTCTCGGGTTTTAAAAAGGGATTGGAGCTAGAATAAACTGATTAATTTTAGATTGTTTAGACTTTTTTAATTAACAAATTCAATATCATATGACAATAAGCTCATTTGAATTATATATTATAATTGGGTCTTTTTAATTTCAACTGGATTTTATGATTTTGATACACGATTTGTATTCTGAGTGTCTGAATTTATTTCCGTTTAATCTGACAGATGACTGTAAACTGAGTTTATGCAACGACCAATGGCGACGTTATCTGAAACCATGACCTGCAGAATCTTTTTAAATTAGGCCTGTTTGAACTTAGAATGATTAGGCTTTGTAAGTTTAACATTTCGGTCAATTGACATGAATGAATACGATTATTCCTTCTGCTTTGTCAGTGCAAGAAGAAAACAAATGCTAATGTTAATACTGCATCATTCTGCAGTGAGTTTAAAGCAGTCAGGTGCATCAGCCCAGCTTAGTTATAAACAACATTGTTCCTTCCCAAAAAAAACATTTGGACTTTATTTGATGTGATGATGTGATGTACTTCTGCCATTACAATCCAATGTGTGTGTGGAATAAAAAGATATGTGGTCAACACCCTTGAACTTGAATATTTGACTGGCGGTAAAAAGGTCTGACCCATCCAGTCAGGGATTTCAAAATAACATTATGCTTCATGAAGGCTGTCGATGAGGTGTATGTACTATGTGCTGTATAAAACAAATGAGTGGCCCACTGACACAAATACACGAGGAAGAAGAAACTAGGTTACAGCATGCTCTGAATGCATTCTTAATAATGAAAGAGATCAACATGTACATCGCAGAGGGATGTAGCATCTACAGTAGTTGTTTCTGTGTGTGTTTTGTCTGCTTTTCAGGTACCCAAGGTAAAGCTCTTTGCTTTTGGATACATATATGTGTGCTGACTTGAAATTGCAATAAAGCAAGAGTAAAAATCACAAAACCCTCTAAAGAAGTCCTTTGAATTCTGAGTCGAACATCTCTCCCAAGCATTCCTTGTTGTGAGGCATGGTCCGATATGGAGTTAAAAATGCCTTGCTGAAGGTCTGGCATTTGTAGGCTATATGCTGTTGACTTGCACTGAGAGGAATGAGAACAGCAGAGATTATGGGCAATTAAAGCCCACTTTATGCCGGTCTGCTGGCGTCACATAGTCTGGCCAAGAATGCCCACCTCGGCTAATACTATCAATGAGAACAAACTCTGCAGCATCAACTTATTATGTACAGTGAATTATTAATGCTAGAGCGAGCGCGATCCGGCTAAACTGGCTTGCCAGTTAAGGAAAGCAAGAATGCAATGAGATTTTGTCAGAATGCTTATTAGTTCAATACGGCAAGATCTTAAATATCTGTTCTTGCGAACAGATGAAAAGGCTACAAATGATTAATATTAATATTATTCTAAACACTAGTGAACTGATAACATTGTTGTGGGTTCCAATGTAGAGAGAGAGACGATCCGTGTTGTTTGTATTACAGTTCTCAACTAGTGACGCAATCTTTTGCAGCTTCATGCTTTGCTGAATGTCCAGCTTGCAGTTAGCGTGCCAGCAGAATCTCAGAGTATAATGAATGGATTATGCATGCATAATCCATTCATTATACTCTGAGATTTACTACATGAAGGATGTTTAGGCTGCGTTCTAACTAGCATGGTGCAGGATGGTTTGTGCAGCTGTGATGATGAATATCTACTGGAAATGTATGAGGTGTGTTGCACTCTGTTGACCATTAGAGGGCCTTCTCACAACCCCAAGACAAAACACAAGCCTCAGTCAATACAGTAGCAGCTCCCAGATCTGTGTGAAGGTTACGAGTCTCATTGGTTCAATTTTGCTTCATTTATGTTAGGGTGCATTTTATTTGTGTGTGCCAATTTACTTATTGCAGAAACAAATAAATGTTTGTCTTTTACTGCATGTTTAGAGTCATACGTGTGCGTGAGTGTGTGCATCGACTCAAATACAAGTCAGCCGAGGTCACTGTACTTCACTGAGTCACTATGAAGACCTCTTAATGTAAAGAGAGCTGTGAATTGCCCCAGAGGAGATACATGCCTTCCTGTCTCTGCCTGCCTGTCTCACTGCCTCCAGGGTAATGAACTAGGTCAAACTGTCTCCACTTTCATTGACTGCGAAGCCCCACTGAGAGCGGTACACTCCAGGGCCATTAAAGTCACACTTAAGGAAGTAATGACTGTTATAAAATGGTGATTAGACCTGGCTAATTTTAAACAGGAGAGAGGAAAATACGACTGGTTAGTAATAAGTAAAATACTTGAGTTATTTGAAGCAATAATTCAAATGTAATACTGTCGATAGAAATGCAGACAGAACATAGAAACGTGTGCAAGTATCAAACAAAAGATCATCTGAATCTGAACAAAGCAAGATTAATGCTTCCAACAAGAGTACTGGGGAATATTTCATGTTGTTCTTGTGCAAGATTTTCAAAGCATACAGTCCTCACAGAGGACTTCTGTTTTCTCTTGGATGATGAGAACACAAACTGTACGTACCACTGTGCTTTGCAGCTCACAGACCTGGCTGCACTGAGGGCTGGAAAACACTCGCCGCCGCCAACTGGAGAAACATGCTCAATTTGATGCAGCTGTCTCCTGGAGTACACGCTGATGGTGTGATTTTGCGTGGTGAAACTGTATTTCAGAGCTGTGGTGGCATGGAGGGGGCTGTGGAGCAGGCCAGCAGGCCATATAAAGCAAAGGACACGCCAGGCTGGATAAAGATCAGAGGAGGATGAGAGAGAGGAGAGAGGAAAGCGAGAGAGCAAAGTGAGAGAGGGGCCTCTGGGTCTGGGCTGTCGGCCCCCAGAGTAGGGGGCGCTGGCCGGGGTGCCACATCGTTCAGACGGCATGGTGTACACAGAGAAACCTGATCTAATGTGGAGGGCTTGTTTTTAAGAAACACCATCAAAGAGTTGTTACATTTACTAAAGGGCTCATTTAAAGCTTTATATGTTTACTCTCCTACATGTCAGATGGACATATTGTACTTTTGACTCCTTTCTTGTGCGCTCTTGTAAAATGATGTCTAAGAGTTGCTGGAGACATTTCCCCTCATGACTTCTCAGATGGTTTCATTTAAATAGCATTTTGAGGCCACAAAAGGAAAACAAAAGCAAAGATTAGCAAAGCGTGCAAACAAAATAAATATTACAAATGTGTGTAAGAGAACTTAGTTTTGTCTTTGTTTATCTTTATATTAATCATGTTATGACCCCTCAGATGTGTTTGTCTCTTTGGAGGGGGAAACTAATATCTTGGATGAAATAAACAAGGCAATGGGGTTTTATTGATTTTACAAAATCTGAGTTTGGTTTAATAACATGTAAACGTGTGGGTTTCCTATATCTAGAGAGTTTATTATTGACCGAGTTGTTAGTCTTCATCTCCACAACACATTGAACGTTCTGTATTGAACGGAAACAAATAAAGATTTTCTTTGCATAAATCTAAGAGGGGAGGCTGATTGGTCAAATGTATAGAGGCCTTGTCATTAAATAACAAGGCACGCAAATATTGTTATGCTCGCGGGAGTAAAGCGGGCTTCTTGCCCTCGTGGGGAAGACAACGAGACACAAACAGAATTAAAAGCGCATCAACCAACGCGATATGAAGTCTCTTTATTAAGCAGGATATTACAAGACAGGTGCAAGACTCAGATCTTCAACACACGGCTCATGTTACTGTTGTCTGTTCTGATCCTCTGTCAAACGGTAAGTCGGGCCTTGAGGGGGGGAAGAAGAGAGAGAGAGAGAGAGAGAGAGAGAGAGAGAGAGAGAGAGAGAGAGAGAGAGAGAGAGATGGGGGGGGGGGGGGCTGGATGTAAAGGTCATTGAGGGAAATAAAAAGCTCAAATGTCTTGCCATTTCAGCGAAAAGGGTAAAGACGCCCGTCAGCACTCATTTAAATGTTCCATATGATCCATTAGTGATATAATCGTATTATGTGCGATGAGGGCTGCAGTCACTTGAAACATATTACTCTTAATCAGATAACAGTTTGTGTTTACACTTGGAGCTGGAGTGACAACAGTTTAGAGATTAAGTTAATGTATTTCCTATTCATTTGTGCTGCTTTGTGGCAGACTCCGTGGAACAAAGTGCATGTTACTCAAAGTCAAATGGAAATGTCAAATATAATAATTATTTATTATATATAATATAAAGCAGAACAGTACCTAAAATAATTAGACTGAGGCTATCCTGCGCTGAAACTGCAACATGCAGGCCGCAACAACATGATTCTGCCAATCAATTCTAAATATTGAGATAAAGAAGGAAATGTGTAGTTAGATCTAATTAAACCACGCAGCGCTCAGCTCAAACAGGCCTATTAGCATGAGTGTTTGAGCCATTACGCAAAGTTTGGATAACCTTTGACAGGAGCCGCATCTCCACGACGCAGCGTTTCACGTGCCAATGTTGAGCCATGCGTGGTTCAATACGCACATGCGAAAACATGCAAACACAGGTAGGCTCCTCGGTTTTTTGCATTCCTACATTAATGGTATAAATAGGCTATATCACCGTGTGTGTGTGCGCGCACACACACACACACACACACACACACACACACACACACACACACACACACACACACACACACACACACACACACACAAACACACACACTTACAATCGACAGGCTCCACACTGTCGTTCCCTGCCAGTTAATAGCTGACTGCTCCTTCATATGTCAGTGGACGTGGGGGGTGGGCGGGGGCTCGACCCCGGGATGGCTGCTGCCCTCGCGGATCTTTATTTTGATTTGTACTCTAATTGACCCAAATAAAGAGTGCTGTACCACGAACAGAGGTTTTCTCCTGGCTGCATGGCCTCGAGGGGACGTAAACACACACACACACACACACACACACACACACACACACACACACACACACACACACACACAGACAGACAGACAGAGGGCAGCAGCGGCTGACGCAGAGAGACGACAGTAATGCTCATTTCCTTGGAAAACCCCATTTGCTATTGTGCTCGTCCAATCGCTGGGTGCCCTCGGCTCGTGGAGCGTTTCACTTGACGTTTCACTGTACTACTGCTTCCGTCTCCCTGTCTCCCTGTCCTCCCGCTGGCACCGAGGAGATCCCCGTCCCGTCTCTGCCATGACTCCACATCCGATCACGGCTCAAAAGCAGCGATGAGTCTGCTTGGACTTTCGGTTGCCTTAATTAACGCAAAAGCATTACAGGATCCGATCGGTTTTTGCGTAAAAGCACCGTAAAATCAGGAACAACATGCAGGAGAAGCTGACGGACAACCGGACACCCACATCATTGAGGGCGTCGTCGTTTTTTATCGAGAACCTACTGGGCAAGGGGCGGAATGGACATGAGTCGATGTCGGACAGAAGTGGTAGGGAAACTGGTGTAGAGACGCGCTCCATTGGCCGAGTCCAGAACGCTCATCAAGCCGACGGGAGCGCTCCAGCGCCCGATGGCTGCAGCTCCACAGCCCGGTCCCCGTACAGAGACTCGCCGTTGCAGTGGTACCGCGGGGGAACTGCCTTAAACTTCAGAGCTTTGGAAATACCACCGAGTGAGTAGATAGTCGCGTTTATGATGGATTTTTATCCTGGAAATAGATGCCCCTTTTCCCAAAAATTAAGCATAAAATTAAAATGCAGGCATCAAAGCCAATCTGTGCAATTTGATGCACACAACGCAAAGACCGTTTGTTAGTATGTTAGCAGGGGTGTAATATACTGGAGCATACAGTTGAAAATATTTTTTATTAACGGACTAATGTTTTTATTAATTGCTACAAAAAAATGACAAAAATGAATGAACTATCAGAATCATCTCATGACAACCGTCTTAACGTGTAAAAAGAACAGCAGTAGGGCTTATCACTTTTATTTACAACCACACATCACTAATTGTTTGGTTGCATTATTCACGCCGTGAGGTCGTTTATTTATTAATGCAAATGCATTAGACCATATGAGTTAATAGAAAAAGCCAGCTTGGAACTTTCTCGCCTCATTATACAACCGACTCTTCTCTCCGTTCACCCATCGAGTTTCACAAACTCCTTTAACGGCTACCGTGCACTTGGTTTGTAATGCATGTCAACATTCAGCTAATCTTTTGCGGAACACGGGTATTGCAACGATCTGTAAAACACACTAAAACTGAATGTTTTCCATGCCTGGTAAGCGCAATTCGTCCTCTACTTTACAAAATCAGAGGATATGTCATGGCTGTTCGTAATCAAAAGTTTCGTGCCGCGGATTGAGTATTACGCACGTAGATTACGCACAAATGCCTCAGACTACAACCCAAAACATACGCGCAGTAGCACTGCACGTCAATTTGACGCTTTTACGGACATTTAGTGTCATTTTGTGCCACTCACGCGCACCATAACATCAAAACAAAGTGCCCCTCCCTTTGGTGTGTACAGTCTGAAATTTTTATTTGAAAATTCCAATAATACCACCCTTGTGTTCACAAGTTATGGAAGCCCTTGTTCAATGCCAGTGCCCAGTAAATTGTTAATTTATTGGATATTATTATTAAGATATAAACTGCAATGATCTTGTCGGATTTCCTTTGGTAGATTGTTATTATTCTCTTATCTGCACCGCAACCGGGCCTGACACAACTTCCTTACATGGATCATGTGTTATGCAATCCAATTAAAACGCCTTAACGTTGCACATGCGCAACCCAATTTTCTGGTAACTGAAATTTAAAAATGTAAAATTCTTAATATTTCTTTAAGCGATCCATCTTGGTTTGTCTTTTCTTCTGGTGCACCATTTTTTGTTTTCTTTATTCCAGCGGACTGAAATATTCCGCCATGCTTCAACACATTAAAATCAAGGGATTATTAGTTTAAAGACCAACAATATATTTTTTAAAAACTGGGCTGAGACATTGTGATTTGACAGTCAGTCATGTTCCTGTGTTTTCTCCGTTCAGGCCCAAGAGATAATACAAGTTCAGACGACCACTGCTGCTCCATATCGACCAGTGACAGGTGTTCCCCCGCTGTATCTGAGCCGATAACAGAGGGCAGCGACGAAACCGACAGGAAGACAGGCGACAGCAACCTGACAGACGACAACGAGGACGCGAACAACGGGTTTGACGCACGGTCAGAGCAAGACCCGAGCTCCACCCGGAAGAAGAAGACCCGGACCGTGTTCAGCCGCAGTCAGGTGTTTCAGCTGGAGTCCACCTTCGACATGAAACGGTACCTGAGCAGCTCGGAGAGGGCGGGGCTGGCAGCGTCTCTCCACCTGACGGAGACTCAGGTCAAGATCTGGTTCCAGAACCGGAGGAATAAATGGAAGAGACAGCTGGCGGCGGACCTCGAGGCTGCACATATCCCACACTCCACCCAGCGGATTGTCAGGGTCCCCATTCTGTATCACGAGGGACCCACTGCAGCACTTGGTTTCAACCTAAACGGACATTCACTTTCTCCACCCGTCGCGGGCTTCTCCAGCTACCCTCTGTCCTCGTTTGCTCACTCCATGAGTTTGTTAAGATCGCAGATGACGGGCTTTGTGTAAAGACTGTTGAAGACTGATGTATCTATGTTTATAACCCTGTTCATACTGAGTCGTGCAATAACCCACATCCAAAGATAAGAGCCGCAGAGACATTGACACGTGGTGATGAATCATCTGCTCATAAGTCTGTGCTCCTGTCACAGAATAACAGCCAAGCAAGGCCGAAGCTGCTCATATACTGTATGTTTGAATATACACATATTTTTGCAAACTTTTATATTTAAAGCCTCACATTTTTCCAACTTTGTCACTTTTTCCACATAATAGATGAATAAAAAAACAAACACAAAATGGTCTTCTTTTCTGTTGTTTCTAAATACTCACTGAGCTCAAATGTGTCTTCCTCTCCGTCAATCATAAACGTGCGGAGTCCCACAGAGAAGCGTTTATAGAGGATGAAGTGAATCCATATGTGCTCTGTGACACAATGATAGAACAAAGCTTGGGGAAACTTTTTTCGAAATTGACAAAGTTAACCTTGAATACACTTGACGTTTCTGGTACAACTAGGCCTCTGTGTCAAACTCGTTTTCTTGGCGTCAAGGCCAGCTGAGCATCTACATAGTTACATAAATAATCTAAAGGAAAATTAAATATATGTTTCCGTCAATGATTTATTAATGAAGAAAATAATTAGGTTACACAAATGTACTGAACAGGCAGGTCCTCTAATTTCACTGCTGTTTTGATCAACTAGCGGTTTGCAGATATTTTTTAATAACAAATTCCGAGCAGTCAGCAAGTTGCGTCCTGGGTTGATTAGAGAAAGGCAATAATCTACATGAAAAAACAAGTCAAACGCCGCATGGCAGCTCGTGTTGTTCATAAATAAAATGTTAAAATGCTAATTTCGGAGCTTCCTACCCGACGAGGACTAAATAAAAGATACATTCAAACACAGGAAATGGTTAACACATGGGCATCTGCTACACACAAGAAATATAATATAATGGGCTAAAATGGTATTGGCAAAATCACGAGCTAAAAGTGATCTAAAGCTATTATTGTTTACATTTCATATATTTAAATAGCCTATCAATTACTTATTAGGTATACATAGGATACAGTAAATAATCCTATTAAAAAAAGTATCATTATTTTTAATGCAACCTGGTGGGAAAGCAACTATTTTGATATATTGTTTTTACTGTTACTTTATATTAAGGCTATTTGTAAAATACTATAAGCAGCTAGTTAAACTGAAGCAAGCTCAACTCGCAGAGAAAAATATATTACTCTACTTTACGTCTAGACTGGAATATGTGCTTTTTAGAAATACTTTGCAAAACTCTCCCAGATACACACACAAAGCAATGACACTAATAATAATCTGATTTGCTTTCAAATTGCAAATCAATTGATACACTATTTTCAAGTTTAGGACACCTCAATCTGACTCGAATTAAGCAGCCTGGCGGAACTTCACAAAGAGAGTGCAGGCTAAATTAAAACCACCATCAATTGTGTGTACATTCTCACAGCGCACATACAGTATGGTGTGAAATAACAGTGACATTAAACTCTTTATTTTCCTGAGGGACCCCTGCTGGGCTCCGGACCCCGGGTCTCCTTGCAGCAGATGTACGATGATAAAGGGGGTGAGTGGAGGCCTGCCCTCCCCTCTCATCCCATCCCCTCGCTGCCATTGGTCCGTACTGCACGCTCATCTGGACCAATGAACGAGGACAACGCGCGCTCCATCCGGTGTGTGCAGTAAACTGTACAGGCAGAGCATCGCCAGCCCAGCAGTGTCTGCTCAGTGGCTGCTGCTATGGTAATGGTGCGTGGAGCATCGAGACGTTAGTGGTCATATTAACGTCCCGGTTTAGACTTAAAAGCGAGTAGAGACGCGGAAGTAAACAAAAAAGGACTTACGCATTGGAGAATATGAACACAGTGGACGCACCATGCCGACCCGCCGCCTCTCTGAAATTCACTATTGACAACATCCTCAATCTCAAAACAAGCGGGAGGAACAGTGGCAGTTGTCACTCCGCCGGGCTGCAGGATGACTCGTCCACGGCGATGCGTAAAGACGGTTTCCAGAGCCATCATGAGGAGCATGTAGCCAAGCAGCGACAGGACCCGGGCAGCAGGCTTAACGAAAAAGGTAAGAAGGGGTTGGTGAATTTGTAGCTGTAGGTGTGTACATCTGTTATCCGTTATCCGTGTTCCCCATTACGCACCGCGGTCATCAGATGATCTTACAGCGGTAGCAGCCCAGTTGAGACTTAACCACAGCGGGTTAAACGAAGTGTCATTTTGTTCGCAGAGTTGATCACAGTCTGCAGCGGAGCAACGGACACGGTAATCATCAGCCGCGGAGACCCGAAGAAGGCGACGGATGTGCGCTTCGACAGCGGGGACAGCAGCTGCGACGACAGCAGCTCCACCACCACGGCCACGGACAACCACAAGGGAGGCAACCCCGCCAAGAAGAACAAAATGATAACGAAAAAGAAAACACGCACTATCTTTTCCAAGAGACAGATTTTCCAGTTGGAGTCTACCTTCGACATGAAACGCTATCTGAGCAGCGCAGAGCGCGCCTGCCTCGCCAGTTCGCTCCAGCTCACGGAGACCCAGGTGAAAATATGGTTTCAGAATCGCAGGAATAAATTGAAACGACAAATCTCGACCGAAATCGACGGACCTGTTACCGATTTCCCCGAGACTGGAAAGCCCGTGGTGATGGGGCAGCTCCCGGCCTTGTACAAAGAGAGCAACCTGCTGGGGAGATGCCTGCTGCCCATGCCTCTGCCCGTTGTATACCCGGGGAGCAGCACGCCTTATCTCTGCTTCACAAATGCCAGCAAGTATTTCAGCCTGTATGATGGGGACGTATGATGGCGTCATTAATTCTTCACGTGAAAGAGACACTTTTTGGTGGTCTGTAGCGAAGTTTCAAGCATTTGAAGGTGTTTAGATGGTGGGCCAGACCTGCGGCCTTAGCCTACTGTTTATGAAGACTGCAAGTACAACAACAGAGGAGTAGTTGCATATCACTTACATTTTTTTGCTGATTCGGTATTATTTATTATTCCGTCAAAGCTATGGGTTTTGTATAGGCCCGACACTAAACCTGCGAGAGGAACACATAGCCGCTTTATAGGAAATAGCAGGCTAAGCTAATGATAGCCTGAAGGAGGCCTAAAACGTAATCTATCCCAACATTTTATTGTTTACATGACATGGCATTATTATTATTATTATTATTATTATTATTATTATTATTATTATTATTATTATTATTATTATTATTATCGACAGCAGCATTTCCAGCAGCCTACGCCACCAAAGAAATTATAGCCTAGCTATTTGCATGCATTTACTGTATCATAATGAATTTTGAATTACTGAAATTATCTATGTATTTAAATGAATGTAATTAACATTTTATTATATCTTTCACGCATGTCTATTTTTTTCTAAGTATCCTACTATTCTTACTTTATTCCACGTTTGTCTATAGGCTCATTACACCATTTATTGAAACTGTAATTAAAACATCTTCATTCAAGAAATACCTTTACAGAATTGATTCACTATTTGTAACTAAACTGTTTGTGTTTCAGACCGCTTTATTACTGCATGAAATCGCAGAAAAATAAGGATATAATGTACATTCAGTCAGTTTATTAATCCAAACATGGTTATGTTTGCACAGTACCTTTGTCATTTCAGCAGAAAGTGTGGTTTTAGAGGTAGGCTAAAACAATATGAGAAGACTTATTGATTGAACACATTGAACAGTTATATCAAGTGTTGCAAAAATCTTAAATCAAAGCAAAAATGTAAAAACTTGATGTCAGTAAATGTACATTTAATTTAAGTGACACACTGCCTGCTAATCCAATAGGCCCAAAGTGCTTGTAGGCACTCACTCTTATTTTTCCTGCAAAACCTCAGGCCTCAACATGTACTGTGTTTTAAATTGGGGAGCAAAGCAGTTTGTATAAATGGTATAAAACATGCATACATTCAGAATCACTTATCAAATCCATGTCTAACAGCTTGGTATTATAAGTAGAAACAAAACCTTTTCAATTGTATTAATGTCAGTAAGTTTGGGTAATACGTACAAAATAATGAATACAACTGGTCATATAACCGCCATGTTTGGGGTAAAAATACAAATATGGTATACTAGATTGGCAAGATGTTTTGAGGTTCATTTTGTTCATCCTGGAGAAACTAAAAACGCTTGGAAGAAAACATCCGTTACCATTCATACATGTGGGTCCATAAGACCTGCACATTTCTTGCCTGCAGTTTGAGCTGGAAAGTTTCTGTGTGAAATATTCCAGATACACCTGGCACATTCATGCAAACTACACAATATTGTGAGCAATATCAGCAACAAATTGAGTTCCTCGTTGAGAATCATTTTTTGTAAAATATGTAATCTATGCAGGAAGTGCTGGACTCATCTCCTCCTAAGTTTCTGTGTGAGACAGCGTCTAGATCCTCAAGCTCTCTTCCTGAACGGAGGCCACTCTGCGTTTGTACCACAGCCACAGACCAATTTACCAGCAGCCTCAGCATAACTCAGTGTACACAATGGAAAGCTGCGCTCCCACTCCTGTGAAACCAAGCCAAGGCTCATTCCTTCTGGACTAGCTTCAAGTCAGGCGTTAACTAAAGATTTGGGTTCTTTGGTAACACCTCAGACGGCAGAGTGAATTAATGCACCGCACTAATCCCTAAAAAGAAAAAGTGTTATTGACTTTGTGGATTTTGATATCTCAGTTGTTACATCATCCGCTTAGTGGAATGTGTAACTCTTATGATCATGAAGAACAGTCGAGGAATACAAGAGAATAAGTCAGTGACCAGCAATGGCAAGTTCAGTATCAGGAGGATACGGACAGTGGAAAAATAAATATAAAGATCTAATGTAAATATATTGCTGTACCTGGTGATATGACCTGCAGATTGAGGATGTAAACTACACATTATGGTAAATATACAACATAACTTTGCTTCTCTATAAAAGACAAAACATTTTCTGAAACATACTGAGGTGGAAGAACATTTCCATTAGTTTTTTAACAAACTTCTTACACTTCTTATGATTATTTGAAGAGACTAGTGGTGCTTATCTTTGATACCAAAAATGATTGTTGCAGTTTGAAAAGCTTCACAGTGTAAAGTCATGATGTTTGGACCCTCGTGACTTTACGGAGATTGCACACACCAGTTATATATTGTATTATTCCCTGCAGGGAACGTGTTTCCCCTCACCGTCCTAGTGCCACAAACTTTAATAGCTTTGACTTGAACACCAGGATGTGTAAATCTAATCTCAAATGACCCTACATGAATTATGAAGGGATGAAAATAAGAATCGTGCCATTGTGTACTACTAATGAAAATCCACTTCTTGTATTGACTGAGTTGAAAGTCAGTTGAAAGTCAATTGACCTTATCAGCGCTGCCCTTTGACCCCAGTGCACTTTGCCTCAACACTTACTCTTCACATTGTAATCAATGTAGACCGAAATCATACTGAACCAAAAATGAAAACTTATACAAAAAAGCATACAGTAGGTACATATTGATGATGCAAACTGGATTTAGATTAAAAAAATCAGGACACTTTTTGTTCATTATTGATTCAGAGACACACACTATGTTTGTGTGTTTGCGTCCATTCACCGAAGGAGAGAGGCCTGTTATGTCTAGACTGTCTCGTGTTTCAGAGCTACTAGAGAGTCACACTACAGCTCTGCTCAGTACCCACAATCCCTGGCAGCTACCCGCTCAGACATGATGGCAGACTGTCAAGATGCGAGGTGTGGCCAAATGGTATGCAATTAACATTTAAGCCGTATTTAATGGGGACATAAATTGCAGATCATACTATCTTAAAGGCACTCAGACTGGATCTTTGGACTGGGGATACTAAGGTAAAATTATTTTGAATATTATATTTTATTTATTATGGCTGACGGTCAGACATAAATGCACTAATTCACCTTAATGCTTTTTATAAGAAGTGCTTATTGTTTCTACCACTGTGCTCTTTTCATTTTGTCACTCCTCTCCCATTCTTACTGTACTTGCCTCCCTCCTCTTGCCTTGTCATAGCTCATCACAGTAGTCTGTGCACTGAAGCCTGACTGTGTGCAGTTATGAATGAAAGAGAAGGACTGAGGAGGAGTGTGTGTAACAAAGAGAGAGAGAGAGAAGAGAGAGAGAAAGAGAGAGAGAGAGAGAGAAAGAGGGGAAGGAGAGATCAGTCAGAACCAGTTGATGAGTGTGTGTTTGTGTTGGGAAAATTACGATAATGTTTGTATTTCTTCATGGGTCTGCGCCTGGTCAGGAGCAAGGAAGTGCTGTTCTGGTTGGTTGGAGAGCGACTCTGTGTGTGCGTGTGTGTGTGTGTGTGTGCAGTCTAAAACTCTCCGGCAGCTCTTTTCTGCATGACTAGATGGGGGCCCCTGTCTTAGCTCAATTGTTACTTTAACCTCTGTCGGCCTCTCCCAGTCATCTGACAAAGGTCATCGCCCAAGACGATGGGAGAGACTGTCCCTGAACATGAAAGCACAGAAAGACTGTCACCAAAAGATTTCACACGGAGGATCTCATATAGATGCTCCATTTTAGGCTCTATAGGCCTGATGTATGCATTCAACCACAGCTCTCAGTTCAACAAAGCCTTAACAACGTTGGTCATTATGATGAAACAGAATGTGTGTCTCCAGCAATAGCCCTGTCCAAGGATTCCCCCGGGGTGTCCCGATGCACTGGAGGGCAACCTGAGACCAAAACTACATGACACAGCACATTGTAAACTAAACAACAAGGCTATTAGTTAGAGGGGGAACCTGAGACAGGAGGTCTGTGTATGTGTCACACTTAAAGACTGTTTGATGGCCTATTGATCTGCTAATTTAGTCAACCCCCCTCTTCTCCATGAAGAAAATTGCTGGAGGAAATTGAAAGACGGCAGAAGGGATGAAATCAGATAAAGGTAAGTGATCCAGAGACAGAGATACGAGATGAGAGACGATGAGACCAGATTGGAACGTGGCCAAAAATGTAATTGCAAAGCAAGCTAAGTGAGAGAATATAACAAATAAAGTCAAATAATTGAATTTATAGATTTAGATCATGCACTATGAACAGGATCAAAGTGTGTAGAGATGTGCATCCCAAGAGACATATTAGTAAATGCTAGTAACTCTGTAAGGCTGCTAGAGTCAGCATGCTAAACAGCTCACAATGACAATGTTAGCGTGCTGATGTTTAGCGCGTATACTCTTTACCATGTTCACCATCATGCCAACAGTTGCTTATTACCATTTAACACAAAGTACAGCTGAGGCTGATTGGAATGCAGTTAGTTTTGCCATTATGTGGTCATAAAGCAAAGTATTGGACACATTTAAGCTTTGACATTTTGACCATAGAGCCATGCTGCTGAACATGTGTGTGAACATGTTTGAGAATAATTATTTCAGCTATCCTGTTTGATTAGATCAAATCATAGCAGAACTGTCTAATTAAACATTAAAGTAATAAAAAATACATATCGCCACATGACCTTTGTCATGTAAGAACTCAAAGCTGTGGTTTTGGAAGTTTTAACTGCAGTGCAAAGATTACAGATTACATTAGGCTGAAAAAGACATGACCAAAACATAACTATATAAAAATCCTATATTTGGATATCCTAATATCTGGATCATCCTTATGGATTGGATATACCAGCTTTTCATCTACAGCTACAGTAATGAGAAGAAATGAATTGCTACTTAGAATAAAGTATCTTCATTTCACTTTAGGCAAAAGTACAGACAAAACCTGTAGAAATAATCGAGGTGCATCAAATCTATGTACAATTATATAATTAGTTTTTCATCACATACACACACACACACACACACACACACACACACACACACACACACACACACAAAACGTGTATCATTAAAGAGCATCGTCTCCCACGTCCTCCCTCACGTCCTCCCTCACGTCCTGTCCCCTCAGACACTCTCGTCAGGGTAATGTGCCATTAATCTACCACTGAAAACACATTATTGGCCAATCAATAGGTAAGATGGAGGGATAAAGGCAGAGGAAAGAGGAGAAGGAAGGAAGAGAAGGACAGGAGGCAGGGGAGGGATGCTCTAAGTCTGGGGGGCGTTTGAGCGAGGGAGAGGGGGGTCAACACTTATCCATAACACCAGAGAAGGAGCTCCACTATTTGCAGACATGGAATACTCAATGTGGTTTCATGCTGACAGTCAATAGAGGTCCATTAACAACAGATACAGAGTGTCCTAACTTTTTATACCCCCCCACCACCTCACACACACACACACACACACACACACACACACACACACACACACACACACACACACACACACACACACACACACACACACACACACACACACTTTCTGTGTCCTCCACAAACCTGCATAAAGTACAATTTGCTTGGATTTCACTTAAATGCTTTAATTCTAATGTTACTTGTGTTATCACGACACATGAAAGGGACATTCCCAGAGTAATATCAATATATGTTGCTTGGGCACACGCATGCAGAATCACTTCTACTGTATATCCAAATGTTTTATGAATGCACATTCTTCATTGCCACTGGTGTTGAAATAAAGGTTACATTGAATTAAACAGATTTGATAAAGATTAGCAAACTATGCCAGGTACAGCTTTCGTCTGTTTCCTGTACTTTAAACATATAAACACACCTGGACAGATCGTTTCTGTGACACTGACCACACTCATGTGCACACACAGACACACAAGGATGGTCACATACACTTTCAACTACAAAGGCTCACTCAACCTTGCCATGCACACCTTGATGGTCTTGTATCACAGGATGCGGTCATTCAGATCTAAGCAGAGCAGAACATGTACTGTGCGTGTAGCGGGGCTGACCTGCATGCCTCTATAGTGACATGACACAAAGACACACCCAGGAGACCAGACAGACACTGGCCTGCTGCCATTTACAGCTTCACTGGATGCTGCTGAATAAATATCTGCAGTGAAACCCGGTCCCCAAACACCCCGTGTGCAGCAAGGTTATGTTTAAATACTGTTGAACGTGATCCATTAAGACCTACACTATGTAATACAATCTTGTCCATCATGACCCTCTCAATGGGTAAGAGCTTGTGCAAAAAAACTAAAGGACATCTGGTAGGGGAAGTCTTGACACCGGCGCGTGACAAATAAAAGACACGAAAATGCAGGAAAAACACACTTAGGAATATTTCGCAACAAAAATATTTTTACAGGCAGTGATGTGAATTTGCGACAGTTGCAACACTTGTTCAATAAAACAGATGGCAGCTCATTCTTCAGAAACAAAAATCTGAAATCAACATCATTCTTTGTTTTATCGAGTGTCCTTTTAGCTAGTGATTTGGATTTACGCAGTGTATGTACAGGGCTTTTATTGTGAAAGGTTAGAATGCAAGACGTGGATCTGGTACGCGCTGCCTTTGTCAAAGTTTGCCATCTTGGTTCGGACTACGAAGTCGCCTTGTTATTATTTTATAATGCTCATAAGTATAGGCGCAACTTATAACCATTATACTTACTATATTGTACATTTTGACATAACTTCCGCCCTCACAATGTGATTGGTTGATGCCTTTTTACGTGGTGCAAAAGCTCAGAAAAATCAAACTCGTTTTGAAAAAGAAATGTCACTTTTTCAGCGTCTAATATTCATGTTCTGTGTAAAAGTACTCATGACAAAATCCAAAGTTTGAAACTATATATTGACGTGGAAATTAATCACACGCTCGTGGTGTGTAAAGGCCTTAACAATCCACTCTTTCGATTATTTAATTTCTCTGGATTTAAAAAAGTATTGTAAAGGTTGAACAGTATAAATGCAGTAGATGAAGTGTCAAAGTGAGAAGAAGAAGAAAGTTGCTGCACAGCCAATGCCTGAGCTCGTCTGTGCTCTCAGTTAGATGGAAGCAAAGACATCCAGCCAGCAGCATTGTGGTTGTACAGGCTGGAGGATCACTCTGATGTTCTGCCTGCTGGTGCTGTTGACCAGGCGGCTAGCTGGTGTGGAGAGTTCTACTAGTGGTAGGTAGTCAGCAGAGCTAATACAGGGATATTCACTATTCAATGCTCCCGCTTGACTGCAGTAAACATTGTTGATGCAACGTTGTGTTTGCACCTGTCAGCTACAGCCCATCTTGCGATGCGTTTACACCAGCCGCGATGCCAAATCAGGCGAGGGGCGTGAAGCGGGCCCTTCTTTTTGATCTCAACTACAGACCTGTAAAGTTCCGTGACTGCATCTTACAAGGTTGCGACTCTAGTGCGCTGACAAAATCTGTTTACAGACAGACAGAAAAAAGAACTGCTGGCAAATGTACATTTTGCCATGATGAGACTCACACAGAGACTCACGAGGTGAAAACATTACGAGTTTGTCTGAGAATGTGAACTCAGTAATTTAACCATTTACCTCTCGCTCTTCTGGACTTAACATAAAATCTCTGCCTTTGAAAAAAAATGTGTTAGTTGTTAAAAAGTTGTAAACTTGTTAACCTGTTAACCGCTGTGCTGTTTCGGCATCTACATTCATAAACCTTCAGATCCGCAGATCCATTACTGGTTCTGGTTTGTACACCCACACATATGCAGAACCTTGAGGTTTTTCAAATGTATCAATGTAGAGATGTTTAAACACTCACCACGGCCTTGGAAACATCAACACAGTGAACTCTGCATGTCTGCAGTGTTCTTAAAGATAGTGTCCTTGCCATCCAAACAACACTGTGTATGACACAGACATAAATGTGTGTTTCTAAATGGAATAAAAAAGGGTTTGGTTAAATGACTCTAGAAATTGGATTCATGGCATGTTGAAGGAGAAGAATGATAACTTTCTTAGAAATATAATGTGTTGAACATGACAGGAATAACAATGACAATTCTCCAAGAAACTACAACACAACTGAATTTTTATTGACATGTTTATTTTTTGTTTTTTCTTCGCAGATATTTTGTGTTTGCTATCACTCTCGTGATAACTCTGTTATTTCCCCACAAAAACACACACAACAAACACACCTCTTAGCCCTGAAGCAAGCGGATCTCTTGAGGATTGTGCTCCCCTCTGGCCAGTTCAGGGGATGCTCTAAGTGCTCTATAATAGCCAGCAATCAGCACAGATGGATAGAAACCAACGTCTCGCCCTCAGGAAAGAAATATAAATAAATAAGATGAATAAATAAAAGCCCTGTGTCCTCACAACCACATACTGCATTGGGCATGTGTTTTATAATGAATATAGATTGAAAGGTTGAAATATTTATGTTCCAGGGGTGGTGTGAGTTTGGGAGGGGAATGGGGGTTTGGGGACGGGGGGGCTAATGGTGTGAAATCGCATCCCAAGTGGACGGAAATGAAAAAGGAAAATTCCTCTTGGTCCGGAAGCTTCCAAGCAAGTGAAGCCTCAACTGGGGATTCTGTGAAGAAGCTTCCAGAACAAAAACTTCAGAATGCCTTTTCTCTGTAGATGTTGTTTGGCTGAAATCTAAGTGGACGTGGCATTGAAGAACAATAATATCCTAGTTGTAAAACATCTCCATTAAGAATAACTTCTTCACGATCCCTGTGTGACGTCACTCAATAGCCGTGCTCCAATCGGCATTTAAAAAATGGCTTAACACTTGGTTTCCCCTGAAGTGCCCTATGCACCCCCATTACCTAATTTGCTTGTATGAAGCCTTCACCTAAGAGCCATAAACAGTTAAAGCCCTCCATTGGTCAGTGGAGAGGTGTCTGGGGACACGGGCTGACTAAGAACAGCCCTGGGGCCAGATGAAGAATAACTGAGTATACTGCAGCAGAGAGAGAACATATTGTCCCTGACAAGAACAAACATTAGACTGATAAACAAGTGGCTCGGGGTGAGCAAGCGTTTTAGGGAAGCATGAGAGAGAAAGGGAGAGAGAGAGAGAGAGAGAGAGAGAGAGAGAGAGAGAGAGACAGAGAGAAAGAGAAAACTAAGCAGGTAAGAGGGAGTCAGAGGAGATGAGCCGAGATGAGCGCCGACTCCAAAAATAGTCACACCGAGTCCTCAGGAGGGCTCTGAGAATCACCGATTCTCTTTTACATCGTTACCTGGGATCAGCCTCAAGATGTTTCGTGTTTGTATACAAACAGAGGGGTGTGTATGTTGTCTGTCTGAAAGAATATGTGTGCGCTTATGTACAGTATCTGTGTTAGCATGCTTACATGGGGCATGTTAACAGACAACAGTGTACATGTGATGCTTTAATTCAGCCTTGATTGAGCAGTGAAAGACTCGAAAGCATCACAGCGACCCTGGTTAACCCCTGGCTCAACAAGGCAACAGAAATACGATGTTCTTCACTGCGTTGCACACCAATTAAGCGGACAGAATAGAGATGAACAAGAGACCTAAGTCGACATTAACTACTTTTTGCCCTGCAGCACTGAGATTGGCTATCAATAATAATGTGCCTGTCTCATAAAAGCATCTCCCGGCTCTTCTGGCAATGATAAAGGAACACGTCATCTGAGATCTCTCTTTTCAGAGCTTCACTACTCCCGGCACTTTTGCGTCTTAAGAGGCATGAAGCCTGCTTGTTGTCAGACAGAAAAATATTCCCGTCTTGAAGTAAATATTTTGTCCTGCATTTCAGGCGCAGTTTCAAACTTAAGTGTTTTAAAGCGTTGTTTGGGGTTAGGGGGCTTAGATGAGTGCTGGAGAATATTTGAAAGAGGCAACTTCTGGTGGCAGGCGCTTTAAAAAAAAAAAAGTTGATAGTCTGTTGGGAGGGTTTAATAATGAAACAAGAACATGTGGACTTGCTAGAGTTAAGAACACTTAGAAGTGCACTCAGAAGTGTGTGTGGAAGAGATACTGGATGACAAGCTGGAACCATGAGGTGCCATGAAGATGGTTAACAAAGCGCAGCTCTGAATCTGGGTCGATTCTCTGTCAGTAAAGAAAACAGATTTCCCTTTATGGTAATTGAAAATATTAAAATAATCATACAATTCCCACAGACCTGATTAACAGACTGTTACAAAGCAGAGAGCAGTAATACTGTTACATTCAAACCTTGAGGCAGTTAATGTGAATGTGTGAATTCATAAGCGAGAATTACTGAGTGCTGGTGTCTGGATGCTATGATGCTGCATATTGAACAATAAGTGTAAGTGCATTCTACTCCTGTGTGCATAGACATAAGAATGTGTATTCAAATGTGTGTGTGTGTGTGTGTGTGTGTGTGTGTGTGTGTGTGTGTGTGTGTGTGTGTGTGTGTGTGTGTGTGTGTGCAGCCTCTCTCTGCCATCAGGAGGTTTTAATAGAGTAGTATATTCCTTTGCATTTTACATGACTCTAGGGCACGCTGCTCTCGCCTGTCTGCTCTGCTCAGATCAGACGCTCAAATTGGAGCACAGAATGGACTGCAGGTCTTCATACTATCCCGCTCTGTAATCTGGTTGCCTTTTATGTGTGTTTACAGGCATGTGTGCATACGTTACAGATAGACCCAATATGAATTCCTAGTATTCTGCAACACTTTTGGATTTGCCAACATTCTGTCATTGTGCTTCAACACTTCACATACTGCTCTGAATTCTGGTGCGTCAAGCCCAAAAACTAACTTAACTTCATTTAAACCATTCATTTTACCCATTCTAGCAGCATGCTAGGTATTGCCATGAAATGTTGTTCAGACATTTATGGTCCGCAGACGACAAATCCCTATCGTAGGTGATCCCCTGAGCTTTCGCCACAACAAGGTTCACGTTTGTTGTTTTAAGTGAAATATCTTAGCAACTGTTGTGTGCAGATGTTCATGTACAACACATGATGAATTGTTGTAACTTTGGTGATCCTCACAGTTTTCATCAAGTTTCATCATCTGTTCAAAATGTTTGATTTGTCCAGTTCTTTGGTTTATGACCAAATGGCCTCAGCTGTATGTATAGTCCTAATTAGCTAGTGTTAGAATGCTAACACGCTAAACTAATACATACATACTGTAACATCTGCTAAACATCAGAATGCTAGCACTATCAATCTGAGCATGTTAGCACGTTAACATTAGCATTTAGCTCAAAGCATGGCTGTGTCTACGTACAGCCTCAATGAGCGGACGACTGTGGACTCTTCTATCTCTTCATGAAAAAGACATTCGACAGTAAATTCTCTCAAACTAACAATTTAACCACAACTTCAGTCTAATGATAATACAGCCAACAAAAGAATGGGCACACTTTTTAGTGCAGAAATTACAGATTGGTGGGACCAGCTTTTGGCTTCAGGTGAAGTATTGCTACCCAAGTCCTGGTCTGTGTTTCTATCATTCCCTCTCTGGCAGCGACATCTCTAACATCCAGTCTGATGTGCATCTTTGTTTTCACGGCACAGGAACAAGTCTCTGAGGCCCTTTCTCACACTTGTACTCTCTCACACCCTCGTCGACTTCTGTATTATATACAGCCTAAAGTCTCTCAACTATTCATGATGTTTCCTTTAGAAATGCCAGGTTAATCATGTATCAATCCATACTTTAACAAAGAACACAAAGTATTTTCAATCCAGGTTCACATCTTCACATTGTAATATTCACCTATTCTTGACATACACAGCAAAAGGGGAAATCTTTACCGAAAATGACAGACATCCAATTTCTTCCCAGAGAAGTAACTTAAAGACCCTCATTAATCTAAATCTAATCTATTATCAAAGCTATCGTGAGCGATGTATATTTAACCTAACACTGCTCACACTGAAACCGGCCTTAAAGGTTCAATGTGTAGTTGAACCTAAATCCAAAGTGGCAGAAACTAGAAAACAACAGGCAAATTCGTCTCATCTTAGCGCAGCCAGGAGAGCAGCCCGCCGGGGAGGAGAGAGGTCGGCGGTATTACAGACTGGACGAGTTGGGGCTAATCTGTTAGCATGCTAATTGCAGTAGATATCTCTGCAACACAACACAACATAACAGTGTTGACGTCTTTGACAAAACGTCAACACTGTTACCTCTTCACATTCTGTTGATGATGTAGCATGCACGCTTGCTGAGCACTGAGAGTCAGAACAGTGACTGACTCTCACGTTTCCACACGAGAGAGCAGTGAACTGGACTGTATGACCAGAAGGGGGGGGGGGGGGGGGGGGGGGGGTGACATGTAAAAGAGACCAGATGGAGGAAAACCAAGAAACAGGGACAGGAAAAAAAGAACTCTGTTTTAAGACAGAGACAATAAACTTTAATACCCAGTCAGTCATTCTCTAACTGGGATACGTTTCAGTCTCGTAGGGTGAAGAAATATCACACCTTACTGCGTTTTATAGACATGACAATAAGGATTGTTGACCTGCATTGTGTTTGTGAGTTATTTTGCAGCCGCAGACACACCATGTGCATTGTGAGTCCTGTAAAAGTATACGTGCGCTGCCATTTGTTTCTGTGTGTGGGAGCATTTGCGTGTGTGCGTCTTTTTACTTAATGCAAATTTAATGAGACCTGCCCTGCTTGCCTGAAGAAAAGTGCCGGCCAAATCCTCTCATCCCCACTGACAGGGCGAGGAGTGAGTGAAGAACTATTAAACAGAGTAATTGCCAACAGGATAGACTTGTCAGACAAAAGGTGCAATTTAGAATGAGGAAATAACATCATGAGAAAGAGAACGAATAAAGGAGGAGAGGAGATGGACAGGAGGAAAGTTAAAATGTTAAAAGATAAAGCTGGTAATAGGGCTGACCAATGTTTTTATATAATCACTATATTAAAAATCAGAAGAGGCACAATATGAATGATAACATACATACTTAACAGTGTGGAAACAAGATGTAGTGGAAGTTACTCCAGCGAGGCTGTAATGACAACTGTCATCTGAACATTTACTGCTCAACTGTAGTTCAATCTGGGAGTTAGTCAAACAACTAAAAATATCTTTGTATGTTACCCGGTTAATATGCTCTCTGCATGCGAGTGTACATTTACAGGCTGAGGACAAAACACCACCCTGTATCATTTTTAAATAAGGAGCGGGCTGTGTGTTTGTGCTGTTAATAAAAGAGTGGTGAGTCATTGTTACCAATAATCAGTCTAGATGAGCGCGTTCTTCTATTAAACAGGTAGCTGTTGCATCAAACCGATATACTGTATCACATCTGTGTTAATCCAGGGATATAAAATAGGCTCAATAAAGTCCAAATGAAAGCTGAACAAATGCACTATTTCCTCCTGTTTGAGTAACGTTTGTTATATTTAAAAATGGGATTTCATGGAATTTGTTGCCAATTTGAAAAAACTGAAAAAAAACGGACTTTCAGTTTGGTGTGTAAATACATCTCTTGCATCGAAGCCTGAAATTCAACAATAGCAGCAGAATCGCGCTGCGGTTTGACTACCTAAAAATATCATCTGTATGCAGCACTTTCCGCTCTCTCCATCTTCACACTGAATTGAATGGCTGAACACAACTCAATTCACAGAGTCTAGGTAGAGTTATATTGATAAATATTAGATGGGATACTTTTATTGCACAGAGCTTGTCGTGTTTGTTGTTTCCGAAGTGTGCTGCCTGTACTTAGACGGCAAACCAGAGGGCAAAGAAGTAAACCTTCACCTCAAGAGGTAAACCAACAGAAATGGTACGCACGCCACAAGAAAGAAAAAAGGAGAAGAAAAGATGAACGCTGCTCCTCTTAAATACTGTGTGGACTTCACTTGAAGCGTTAAAAGAGGTGTTTCCTCCTCTTTGGATCTCTAAGAAGCTTTTTTTTAAATGCTACGCCATCTTCTTGATTCAATCAATATTGCAACGGTGTTGTGGGGATAAATAAATAAGTGAATAAAATACATTTTGAGTAGAAATGCTCTTATTGCTGCAGAGTTTCCATGTATACCCTCTGGCCAAGCAGCAGAGGAACATGAGTCCCATTACAGAGTGGGATTGCATGGATGAGACAAACCCATCACTTTGTACACAGAATAAAAATGAAAACATACATTGGATGCTACACTGTTGTGGGGAATAGACTTTGCTTTAATTACAACGTGCACACTTTCTCCGCATCTTTATTGCATTCAGCTTTTGCTTCTGACTTTGATTCTCTTTGTCTCTAATCGTCTATCACACGGCCTTAGAGTGACTTCATCTGCATCTCCCCGGACTGTTAAACCCCTCGTCCAGAGTTATTGTTATGATTTCATACGGTCTGTGTGTGTGCGTGACATCGTGTGTAGGAGAGAGAGAATAACAGTGAGTGTCTGTGTGTTGATTTATGATGCTGTATTGGTAATCAATATGGTTCTTTTAGGTCATTTAGATGCAGTGATTGATACTTGGAGTGGTCAGCATATGGACTGGGAACTCGAGCTGTAAGTCTGACCGTTCCCATATGGGTAACACTATCTGCGCTGAAGCCGGCGCATCTATTGTTTGTGCTAAAGTGAATTAGCTGGAAATAAAATGCTGGGAAATTTATATTTTTTGACAAATTAGCACTTGTCAAATACTGAAGCTTTTCTATGAGGGGATAAAGAAGCATCTGAAAAACCTAACTTGAAGTAAAACCTCTGAAACCTCAAATTTAAAAAGGTGGTTGTCTAATCTTAGTTCCTGGAGACTATGAAGGACCGCACGGTTTAATGTAGAGGGTGTTTCTTGTCTCTCTTTCATGTGCAGGTTGATTTGACAGGAGAGTTAGATGAAGATAAGAACATACAGAACCCTCTCTTTGCTCGTCTGTCAGCGGACAGAGACAAGACTCCCTCCGACAGACATACTTTACCTCCGGCCAGGCACGGGAAGAAAGGTAGCTACTTTGATTGAGCTTTGATTAAATGTTGTTAACAATGCAGGGAACTGGTTTGGCCTTTTCCTAACTTGGCCGGCGCACGGGCCGAGGGGCCACGGACAAAGACTACAAAGAATTCCCGCGTGTGCTTTTAGAAACACAAGATAGCTAACTCAGAGAAGCTGTTGGAGAAAATGTCTTGGGTTCAAATTTGTGGTGCTTATTAAGTTTCTTATCTATTTTTTTTAAGAGGAGATCAGGGACTAATGAAAGACAATTTAAAAGCATGTCGGGCAACATAGTGAATATTTTTTCTAAAACATTCAGCAAAAGAGAATAATTAATAACTAACTCTGGAATTAAGGAAAATAAGTCCAATTGATAATAACTATTAACCATAAATATTAAAATATATTTTTCAAGATTATCTTTGCTAACAATCCTTTTTGGTTTGTGAAAGTACAGATTGAGGCTCCACATACAACAATTGTTATTATTTGGGCTGTTTCGGCCGCTGCGTACAGAGGTAATACTGATCCGAGCGTCTTGGTCTAACCTGTATTAACAGCCTGTGAGGCTGATCCAAACTATTAGTAAGGAATGTTTCATCCAGGGCGATGAAAGACAACAACTACACTCATCTTATCAGCTCCTGGTGATCAGGACGGATACTCAAAACCCCGCATGGGGGGGATCAGAGCCCCACTGACAAGGAGCGCACACACACAAATAAAGCCATACTTATCTGCGAAGGCCACATTCTCACACACACACACACACACACACACACACACAATACATATATATATATATTGCTATAATCTCAATAATGAGTGAACAACTATTTACGGAAGTTGATGACAGTCAAAATAGCCCCGCTGAGATATAATCCACCAACAATGGCTCTGTTATTTCAACTTTAAAACCTCTCCAGTGCATAAAAAAAAGAATACTGAATAATTAACATTTTTGTGCAGTTATGCTTTTCAATTTATATTTATAATTTTGAACGATTTTTATAGAAGTTGATTGTGAAGTTAAACCAATATTCCCCAACAATACAATACAAGTATGCTGTATCTGCTGTGAAGATATTGTGCTTGTGGTTTATTCTTCTATAAATAAAGAAAAATGCAATTCTGTTGAATTTCATTGTGTTTTAACTGTTAAATGCTAATATTAAATATACCCTATTTATATCAGTGACGACAGGATTTATTGCAGAGCTTTTGTATTAAATTGCATTAGTTCTAGCTCGGTATATAAACTAGGTATATAAACTCAGTGCATACATACAAGGCATTGCTTTCTCCATGGACAAGTATGTGTCTCTCCTGGGCTACTTAAATACTAATCCATCAAAATATAATGACACGATTTGGGTGAACATTCAAAAAAATATATATAAAAAAAAACACAAAGAAAGAAAATCCCAAAGTAAAGTACACAAATGGAGCCTGCTGTTTTATATTGCTCCATCTCTTAAAAAACAGTAGTTCTTATTCTCGTAGCAAAAAACATCAGAGGGCAGCGCAGAGCCTTCAATTAACACAACAACAGTGAGGGCGCTCTAATGTGGAAAATGCATCATCTGACATGTTTCACAACCGCTGTACCAGGTGTCCCATTGATTATTTTGGACTGAAACTGTAACAAAAAGCCATCTGAACACAAACAGGCATGCTCACACACACGTATCGGATCTCACAGGCCTGTATTTCATGTCCAGTGCTGCGCTGATTGCAATAGATTTCAGATGAGGATCAACACTTTGAAACTGAGTCTATGACCTGAGGGTTGAGAAGAAAGGAGGAAAAGAGTGAGAGAAAAGATGGATAGTGAGGGAGAGGGGAAGAGAAACAGGATTAAAAAAAAAAAAGTCCTGAGAAAGAAAAAAACTAAAGAGAAACACAGGTAAACCACCTCATACAGTGAGAGCATCCAGTGGATCTAAATCTGGGTGCTGGTGTGTGGTGTGCATGTTATGTCTACTCTGTAATAGGAGTCATAATAAATAGCCTCGCAGGCTCACGTCTGCTTGTGTTTTCCTGCGTGTGCAATCTAAGAAAGATGTATTCATAACTCGCCGTTCATAATCCAATCTGTGACTGATTTAGCTGTCTGCTGCCCAGGAGCCAGGCAGGCGCTACGGGACACACCATCCAACACTCTGCTTTCCCACACCGGGACAGCGGGACACTGGGATACCCCCGCGGGGCCGGAGTTGGGTCGGAGCAGGCCGATCATCTTAGTCTAAACTGACGTGTCTGCTTAACACACACACACTCTAGGTAGTGTGCATGACAGGGGCTTACTGCATCAGTAAGGATATGTGCTTTGGCCTGTGGTGTAGAATGTCGTCCCTAAAGGGGCTCGGGAGGTGTGTGTGTGTGTGTGTGTGTGTGTGTTTGATCTGATGTAAGTATTTCTAAGTTTCTGTGACTATGCGAGATTGAGCGTTGCATGTTTTGGCACGTTTGCCAGCATGTAACAGAGACGAAAAGGCTCTTACAGATACATTTTACTGCATAGTAATGGTACATTTGAGCAGCCTGAAAGACATTCACAATCCCACAAAGCACACTGAGGAAATACTCACTGGCATTAATCCTCAGGCAGTGACTTGAAATGGCTTTCCCCTCTATGTCTGCATAATAATCATCACCATGATTTTCACCAACGTCTTTCAAATGTTCTTGGCTGTTGCCTCTGGCCCTCTTTTGTTTCTAAAATACAAAACCGTCCTCTGTTATTGGTTTCATACGGGCATCACGATCTAAAAAACACAGCGCAGTGATGAATATCGTGAGTAATCGCCCGCCCCGATCCCTATTTGGCCTTTTCGTGAGCGCAAGAGGAACCCAACATAACCCAAAACCTGTATTTACTGAATCCTCTTTAAAGGCCATAAGAGTTAAAGAAAAAACATCCTGGGTCCCGGGGTCATGGTAACTAGGGGGTATTGTTGTTCCCTGGATCTCTCGCCTCTCGCCCTCCGTAATGAATATGAGAGGCCTAATAGACCCTCAGTCTGACCTCCAATAAGTGCTCCACGCTTGGAAACATGAATTGCTGTCTTCAAAGCGCTGCCACTTCCTGAATGTTGCCCTTTCATTGAATGTGTGAAGTGTGTGTGTGTGTGTGTGTGTGTGTGTGTGTGTGTGTGTGTGTGTGTGTGTGTGTGTGTGTGTGTGTGTGAAACCACTGCGGCAGAGGTGAGTGCCCCCTTGAGCAGTGAGGAGAACCAGGGGATTCCAGACTCACACAAATTTCAACAGTCACAATTACTCATAATTGCAGAGTCCGTGTGAGTGTGTGTGCGAGTAAAAGAGAGAGAAAGTTGAGAGACCCACAAACTGACAAACTCAATAAAAAGCTAAAAAGAGTTTGGCAAACAAGCGGGAAAAATAGAGAAAGAAAGACGGTCAAACTGTTTTTCTTTTAGGGTAAGAGTTGGCACGAATAAAGGTTTCACACTGAGTCCCAGTCAAAGAGCGAATAGGTGGGAACAGTTTCCTGAAGAAACCAACATGTAGACGTTACACAATAATCTGTCAGCAATATTTTCCTAATTAAACTATTTTCCAATCTCAACAAATCTACGGAACAGAAATCACAGCACGTACACTAGAATGTAACCTAATCCCCCTCAGCTGTCACCAGCATAACCAACGGCCCAAAAAGAAAAGTAAAACATCTCATCTTGTACCTTGTAAATTATTTCAGCTAAATGTGTACTTTCACAGGCTTCCTCACACAGGACACAATCAACTGCAATTAATCTGATCAATGGAATGTTAAACGGCGTACAGGATATGCTGCGGCAACACTAAGTGCCCTCGAGCCCCATCGAGGATATTCGACGTGATGGAGAAAAACCATGTCCCCATCTCCTCGGGGGGCTAAATCTCCCCATGTTAGATAAATTAGTCTGGGTTAGTACCTGGACTTCCTATAGTCAACTCGCAACCTTTTGATCTCTAACTACGGTAAAATGGATCCAAGCTGATGAATTTGTACGCCCCGGTTATGATTGATTATGTAGGCGCTTGGGACGGAAAGGCCTGCCAAAGTTTATTTTGAGGTTTACTTTGCCGCTGTAATGGGAGTTTCTTTTTCAATATTGAAGGATTTTAGGAGACACGGGAACAACATTAGAGCAAACACGGAACACAACATAAAGACACAGAAACGCACACTGAATCAAAGGTGTTGGGGTCATCAAGTATGAGCTGGATTGGGGGGGGGGGGGGGGGGGTGTTTTATGTGTGTGAGTGTGAGACAGCACATGTCTTGGGAGTGGCGCTGAGCTGGACACAGGGCAGATCTGAAGTTAAATGACGACTAATGAATGAGGCTGTAATGATCTCGTCTACAGCGGCTGGTTCCCATGCAGACCCAAAGAGACGGACAGTCAAGCTGGAGGCCATCGCACACACACACTTACAGACGATAAAATAGAAACACATGGTGAGTGTGTACATGTGTGTCTGTATGCACTGCTGCGTGTAGGACACACAAAAGGAGCATAACATTACTTTACACCCACCACTCACTCTACTATTGCTTTCTCCTTTCAGGCCTTTACACATAAGCAGCAGGAAGTTGCCTCCTCTGTTTATTTCAGCGACAGTTTGACGGGAGCTTTGCCTCCTCGGCAGGCTGCAGGGGCTCGTTTTGTCCAACCACATCTACACACAAGAATATGTGAAACACATCAACATAATCCTATCCAATACACACCACGATAACTATGGCCCAGGATTTATTTCAGCGTTGTTCTTCTAGATTGCATTACAGTGTTGATGTTTACCTAAGCTGGTAACTCTCTGCCTACTAAGCTGGATCTCCACTGTTACATATGGGTCAACCCAAACAAAGGTTGAGAACTGGTGCAAAACACTTTCACATTGAGTGCCCCTCAGAGACCGAGTAGACTGAGACTACACGCTATGAAATTAACAACCCTCTGACCCATGTGACCTGCTGTATACATGATGTTAGCCAGTGTGTAATCCTGATGAGCTCTATGCCACTAAACTGCATTTGTCTCTTTTTACAGCCCGTGCACACAAACATCGCTATTTCTTCCCCAGATTTGAGAATGCAAAGTTTTCACAATAAATGAAATGTGCAAATCGGAAAAAAACAATAGCATTGGGCGGTTATACCGACAACATAAACAAAGTCTTTCTTACAAGACAACGTGTTGTGCCATAACGAGGGTCCTCTCCATACAAATGACAGTGTGACGAACATGGCAGCTTGAGTTACCATACATTTTGGACACAAAATATATGAAAACGTACAAATACAGCTGAAATGATTCGTCGATTAACCGAACATTAATTGCCAAATATTTTTGATCGTTTAAATTTCAAAACATTTCATGGTTACAGCTTCACAAATGTGATGATTTGATACTTTTCCTTTCAATCATTTGCATGTATCTTTTACTAATTTTGAGTTATGGACTGTTGGTTGGACAAAACAAATATTGTGAAGGTGTCACTTTGGGCTGCAGGTAATTCTGACGTATTTCTCACTATTTTCACAATTTCCCAAGAAATCAAAAAAATCAATGGATTAATTGAGAAAATAATAATTAGTTATTAGTTCAAAATGAGCTCAACCACAACCGACTACAACAATAATACCCTGCTCTTACCTTAATGATATAATATATAAGTGTACAACAGTCACAGATAACATTCTGCATTGAGTATTTGTACTTCTAGTACATATTCCTGATACGACTAACACAGTTTTACTTTCAATACAGGACTTTTACTTGTAACAGAGTATTTTTACAGCGGGGTAAGAGTACTTTCACTTAAGTAAAGGACCTAACTAGTTCCTCCACCACTGACTAATCTTTTATTTAGCTTCTGTCATTCTGTAAAATGACTGTTGTCTGACTGGAGTCTGGTGGCTTTGATGAGAGCATATAAACTGTATGTTTTGTACGTTAATACATTTGAATAATTGTCCAAATTGATTTTATTTATTATATATTCACTTAAAAATCGTGTCATGGCATCGCACCAAAAAAGAGGCGAAACCCATGACCACTCCAGAGTCCAGCAATGATTACCTATTGTAACCTTCCTCACTAAAGACAAAAGCCAGATGTTAGTGGGTTTCTTGTCTCGTCGAAAAGGTGAACACTTCAACACACAAGAACCATAAGGATGGCCAATCATAAAACAATCGCACGGGTCTGACAAATAACCTACTTTATCATTTAGATACGAGGACTTGTTGAAAAAGTCCATTAAAATGTTTTTGGACAACTTGAAAAAGAAACTTTCAAATGTTTTCTACATGTATCTTCAATATACAATCAATTCAACTGCTTCAGTGAAGTTTGTCCTCCAAACCCGAAATCACAGACAGACACCTCCCAAATTCTGTAAAGACAATTAATCCTCTCCAAAATGTGGAAAGTGCTGTTCATGGCCTAATAAAAAATGTATCCCTGATTTTATTAAATATGTGATGCCTGCCATCATGAGCCAGTGTCCATCTACATCTTGTATAAGTGCCAACTCAGACATTAGCGAAGCCACGTATGTGACGATGTGATGAGTGAAGTGTGTCAGCCACATAAATATTTCATACAAACAAATGTTCCACGTGTGACACATGACTGAGTTTCTGTACTAAAGAAACATCATAATTACAAAGTTTTAATAAGATGAGAACAACTTTCTCAAACCTTTTTAGATTTCGCTCAACATGTTTCTGGGCTGTATGTCTTCGCCCATAAGTGCAGCTGTCTGTCATTGATTTATATAACAGTGGTTAATTGACAGCTCTCTCAAGGAACAAATTGCCCTTTTGATTTGTTATAGTCGTGCTTTTTCTAAAATATGTAGTCAGTGAACAAAGAGTTAGGGTTGTTACCTAATGCGTGCCAACTACACGATCATTAATACACGGTAACACACTTGTCTATTTAAACACCAAACAGCTAGTAGCTATTTGCTGCTGCTAACAGCTCTTCATTGGCCAGAGGCAACAGCTGCAACTGGAGCTGAAAATGCTCAAAATCAAATGCTGTTTGATTTAAGCTGACTGGGGGACTACCTTCTCACTGCTTTTTACAATTCACCACTTGAATATGAACATAATTCAATGATCTCATCTGTTCGCCTGCTGTATTACACTTAACACCAGTGTGCCTGCTGTACTCGGTCTATTGTTTTATTGTACTTGTCTAAAATCAGATTGCTTTCTGACTGGGCTGGGCGGTTAGAAATATGCTAAAGGTAATCATATTTTACATACAGTAAACTGACTAAACTATCTTAAAGACTGAACTCAAACACCACACATCCCTCAGCTGACTCTGTATGTAATGTAATGCACACATGGAAGTAAACACATTCTCACAGCAGTGTGTCATAGACTCTATAGTTTCAGCCTCTCTAATGTGACTGTTTGTTGCTTTTATTAGTTTTATATTGCTATAAATGTTTTAAACTGTTTGTTTGGACAAGACATATGTTTTCATGCTGTCATTTTGGACTTGTGGACATCTTACCATACAAATGTTACTTTTTGACATACACTGTGTAATAGATAAATATGTGATGTGACCCATGTGTATTAAATGCACATCTAAGAGGACGAAGGTCAATGTTTTTGTGTTTGTGCATGTTGGACTAGGTGTTGTGGAATTACAGGTGGACTTGGGGTGTCAGGGTATCAAAGGCCGGTTGTCTCCACAGACGCTGTTTGCCATTTCCCTTTATAGCCCTTTTGACTCAGAATCGTGAGGGCAAAAGTTAATGGATCATTGTGTGTGTGTGTGTGTGTGTGTGTGTGTGTGTGTGTGTGTGTGTGTGTGTGTGTGTGTGTGTGTGTGTGTGTGTGTATGTGTGTGTGTGTGTGTTTGTGCCCTTGTATTTCTAGCACTCACAACAACGTTTGCGTCTTAATAGACAAAAAAGCAGCAAGTGGTTGAAAGACCAGCAAAATGACTTCTTGAGATAACTCTTTTCTAAATAGCAGTTATCCCAAGAAGGAAAACGATGGTATTTCCCTCCCCAGGAACTCTTAATACTTTGCATACCAAGACAATAATAAAACATTTACATAAAGAACAGCCTGAGTCTGGGTACATGTGAGTCTGTGTGCAGTAAGTGAAGAGGGGAAAAGCATGCGTTCCTATGACACGTGTTTGTGTGTGTGTGTGTGTGTGTGTGTGTGTGTGTGTGTGTGTGTGCGTGTGCGTGTGCGTGTGTGTATAGTATATGTGTGTGTCCTGGCTCTTCACATTAGCAGAGTGCTGGTATTACTTACTCCCTAAATAAACTCAATAAATAAAAAATAAATACAATCTGATCTACTTTCAATGACTACACCTTTTCATCCTTGTATCTTCCAGCCCCTCCCCCCACCGGTGTTACCATGGAGATGACCAAATGCATATCATATGCATGCATGAGTTTGTGCAGCTTATGCGCTCAAGGCTGGGTGGCAGGCGGAGGGGGAGAGTGGGGCGCGACACAGAAATGTGTTCTACTTAAAATGCTAATTTTACATATTTAATGCCACGGAGCAATTTCTATTGGGAGAAGAGCGTAGGGGCAGTGAAGCGGAAAGGAAAAAGGGGGAGAGCACTTATAGCATACACCCGACTGTCCAACAGGACGGACGAGGGTGAGGGGGATGAAAGCACAAATTCCCTTCTCCCACTTACTCATTTATTCATCTGTTTCTCTCTCTCCGCTGCTAATATCCTAGACGAGCTTAGGAAGCTAAGAGAGCGTAGAGACGAGAGACGTAGAGATAAAAAGAGCGAGTGGAGGAGAGAGAAAAGAGAGAAAAAGAAAACAGAGTGTGAGATGGAAAAAACTCTCTTTCTTCTCTCCTCTTCCTCCTCTCTCTCCTCTCTCTCCTCTCTCCTCGCCCCTCTCCTCTCTCTCTCCTCTCTCTCTCTCTCTTTCTCTTCTCTCTCTCTGCTCTTCTCTCTCTCTCTCTCTCTCTCTCTCTCTCTCTCTCTCTCTCTCTCTCTCTGTCTGCCTCTCTCTCTCTCTCTCTGTCTCCCTCTCTCTCTCTCTCTGTCTCCCTCTCTTCTCTGTCTCCCCTCCGTCGCTCTCTCTCTCTCTCCCTTATATAATTCAGTGACAGAGGTCCAAACTGTTTCACTTCAGACAGACAATAGTAACCAGAGAGACTCCTTGACCTGTTGCAGAAAACACTTGTACACTTGTCATTTGTAAAATGACACAGGACGTTCCGTAGGGAATATAATAGAGTAGCGTGGAATAGGAGGGCTATTTGTAGTTAAAATGATCCATTACAGAAGTATCAAATCATGTAGTTACTCATTTTGCAAATGTATGTTTGGGAAAATCAATTGTTTTAGAGAGAAAGAGATCCTAAAAATCAAGTAAAAGACGGATCAAACCAATCCCAACTATAAGATAGTTTTGTGTTGTGTATCAACATGACAGAACATATATATCCACAGCATAGCCACTATTAGTTCAATGTCCCAGTGTTCTCTTGAGGTCTCTTCCTGTTGTGCTGCCTGACCCCAGCTAGCATGCAGCCATCAGTGGTTTCATGGTTGATTACAGCTGTTCCTGGATTACTCTCGTGTTGTTTTTGGGGCTAAAGGTAAAACCAGATTAACTCGACTTTGGATCTGTGAACTCAGCTGGAAGGCCAGAGGGCTGGTTCTCATGGAGAGAGGATGGACACACACATCCACTGAGCAAGAGCATGCACACACTCCAACACACACACACACACACACACACACACACACACACACACACACACACACACACACACACACACACACACACACACACACACACACACACACACACACACGATATCAAAGATAACAGATAAGCCTATGGTACTCTATACTATCGTATTGCTTTGCAGAAAATGACATATAGCAAGTTTAACTTTTCCTTTTTCTATTTCATCTCATGATAACCTAATTAAGGATGATTTAGTTTCATTTTGGTTCAGTGACTCACATGCATGCTCTGCATTGTAATTCTCCTGGTAGACTTTAGTTTAGCACAGAACATCCTGAGAACATCCATAGAATGTCCTGAGAAAAGGGAGGAAATGTCAAAACGGTTGCTACATCCACTGAGCAAAAACTGCTACAATCTTTATTTACAAATGTAGCAGCTGGACTTTTTTTTTTTTTACATATTGCAACATATTGATTTTTTTCCAGACTTTTCGTTAAGAAGCGTTTTATCTGCGATATGTTTTACGCAGTTGTTATAATGACTAGCTGAAGATTTCTAGTTTATTCTTGTGCGTCAATGCTTTATATTCCAACAATAAACTTTAAGATTTAAAGTTGCCTGGCGGGATCCTCTCTATGCTGGCTGATTTCAGTTGATGTTTAAATATGTGTTGAATCATCAGCAAATGTACCACATTTACATTTTATTGAGATCAAACGGATGGTATGTCAACCCATCGACCCTCTGCATGAAACTTCCAGTTCCCCTGGCCTGTCCCAGCTGTAGCATTCAGTTTAGTGGCCATCTCTGGCTCTCCCCATGTTCTGACTGTATGACTCCTGGCTTCACCCTCTCTGCATACCAGTCCAGAGGCCATCAGCAAAGCTCTCACAGTATGTTTCATAAAGAGTCTTAACTCCCGAACCCTGAGGCCTTCAGCATCACGCTGACAGGTTGCCTCTGCTGTGGAGCTCAGTGGAGCCAGTGAGTCCTGGTCTCTCCGGCTGATGATGCCCATGGCTGGCTGGAGCTATTGACAGACTCCGACACTGACAGCAAAGCAATCTGCCTCCAAAGTCCCTGGGCTCACCGTATGTATGTGTGTGTGTGTGTGTGTGTGTGTGTGTGTGTGTGTGTGTGTGTGTGTGTGTGTGTGTGTGTGTGTGCATTTAACTCAGTCAACTGACTTCTAATTTCCAAAGCTTTGTGTGTGGAGATGTGGAGTTATTTTAACCTTAATGCCCCCCGTTTGGATCCAGGATCCAGTAAAGGTGTGGTCTGTCGGGGGTTATAGGCCTGCTTTAATTCTCATTCTAGGAGCCCATAATGATGGTCAAGGGAAAGGCAGGCAACATAAGTCACCAGTGATTCATTTGTCTTTGCTGATGCAGTTCAAGTGCATTTACAAATACATTTAATTGGTAGAACTTATTTGTCCTTCTCCTGCTGCTGGAGGGGGGTCTTACCCTGCTCCCAGTAATATCCTATCTGGATTTGTAGCAGCACTGTCATCATTTCTGTGTACAAGATGGCCTTTTGGTCATAGTAGACTCGAGTGAGCGTGACAGCTTGCCAGTCACAAACCACTATTTTAGTCTGAGGAACGACAAATAACAAAAGATAAAACTGACAGGTTAACCTTTTCAATTATCTCGTAGCCATGAGGAAACACAAACGCACACTGCTAATGCAATGTGGCACGAAGACAATTGAAATATCATTGTTGTCATATCCTCGGGCCTACACACACCGTATATCCATGAGATGCAGCACAAAAATGCCCAAACAAAACAGCTGGAATATTATTCCTGTGCATGTTTGCAAAGTTCAACTTGCCAGTGTCAGTAGAGTCTCTCTGTGTTGTATGCCTTGGTAAAACAATCAGCCATAAAGAACACACACGCACACACACAACTCTCAGTGAGTGGCCTGCTAGACACACAGTTTGCCCAATCCTCCCACAGGCACCAATCCAGCCCATGAGGTCATCGCCTGCCGAGACCCAGGATTATAACTCCAAAGGGACCCTTAGAAGCATGTGGTTATACGTTCTGACAGCCCAGCGGCCTGATTAAGCCCCCCGTTTGCTAACGCTAACGCTAAGCTAATATTAGCTTTGTTGTCAGCCGAAAGGGGCATCTTTCAATAGCCCCGCCAGGCTAAGCTATAGTAGGCTAAGCTAAAGCTATGCTAATTTCCCCCAGTGCACCTCTGTATTTCCTATCCAAATGACTTAACTCAGTGTGAGAGATTCATCGTCATGTAATAAGATCAACACACTGAGCTAACAGACGATCACTTTGGTCTAATACAAGATTAAGGAGGGTCATATGCAGAGGATTTGGGTTTAACTAGTTTGGAGACTGAAGGGAACAAGACTGAAGAGGGTGAAGTGTGGAGACACAAGCTTAATGTTACTGTTTGTCTTCAGCATAAAACTAAGAAGTTGTTTGAGCACAAACATGTAGCCTTAATTCTGCATAATCATTTTACCAGTCTATAATAACTGTTGTTTTATTTTTGTTATAGTCCAATCAAAACCTAAAGCCCATAGATTTCAGAGATATTACATAGATATAACTTCAACCAAGGTTTGCAGTCCTCTTGGTTTGTTAGCAAGACGTCTCAAAAGCTTTGGTGCCGCTCAAGAAATTGTTTTAAAATATTTCCAAACACATTGCGAGTTAGGGCTTTTTTGCGATTTTCTCATAAACTTCACTTAAATGACTAAACATTTGGCACGTGTGTCCCGTGATTGTGCATCACTACATGTACAGCTTTCATGCAGGTCTTTATCTAGAGGCAGATTTAAGGTTTTAAATGTAAAGTACGTTGTAGTGGAAGTGTTAGTAGTTAATAGTTTGGCATCCGTTTCCATACTTCCTGATGAGCATGTTGCACTTTATTACAACGTAATATATCATCACAGTTTGCTCATTTTGAGATCTAAACAGTTAATAGTAAAACATGTTTTCGGATAGTTGTTGTTTCCTCAGTAGCATGTTTTTATCTACTAAAACTGGAATACCACTTCTCTTGCTGAGTTCACCATTAGTCACTAGGACGACAAATGTCACCTAATGTCATGAAAAGGTATTAAAAACCTTCGCAACAAAAAAAAGCAATCCCAAGAGAATCACCTTTTCCCAATAAACACACACCTTGCGCTCTACACACAGAACAGCATGTCTGCACTGTCTTTTCATGCTTGCAAAATTTCAATATTAAATTGTTTTGGGTTGCCTTGCTTGGGAATGATCCTGCAGTGTAGATACCATTACTCCCCCTCGCTCTCTCTCTCTCTCTCTGAATACACAGTACCCATCAGCGCTCTGAGTACTTTGTGGTTTTAACATCAATTAAAATCCCAGCGCCACTTGCTGAGCTGCACTGTGCACTGTCACATCGTGTTGTGTGATCTTACGGTATGATGAGCTGTGACAAAAAGCCCTATAGTGTTTCTCTGCAACACACACATCAACGGACGTACAGAAAAGCTCTCACTCTCTTGCTGTGCGTAAACATGCAAACATGTTTCGCTAACATACAGCCATTATAATAAATATTGTGTACACACAAGATTTAAATTAAGAGATTCACGCATGCCTGCACAAGCAAACACAATTACCAGATAATACGGTTTGGCTGAGAAATCAAATAGAAAGTGTCATTAAATACGATGAGAGAAGAGAGACTTGTGTTAGAGAAATCAACCATCATCATCTCCATCCGTACGAGTTCTCCGCTTCATTCTCCCTGTCCTAACACATTGCCCAGTAAACAGTCTGAGGCCAACGGCTCAACTCAACGCCACCGCGTGTTATCCCAGAGTGTCTGCTTACGCCTCCCTGGCTCTAATCAGCTCTGACAAACCAAATATCTCTGGAGAGTTTACGACACTTGGTTTGACTTGTCGGTTGACTTCTAACTACACAGCAGATCGCTTGTCCAACAGTTAACAGCTAATGCAGACCATTACAAGGGTTAAAGCTGACTGAGTAATTAAACCCCCAGAATACAGTAAATAAATGAAGCATTTGATTAGTAGTGTAGGTTTAAAGTGGTTGAAGATAAGCCCAACTTCATGTTCTTTTTGTCATTCTTTTAACTTATCTCGGTGTTGCTGTTATGGCTTTAATGATTGGTTCTAACTGATTGAATAAAAACAACTAGTAGATGACTGAACTAAATGTTCAATCCCGTCAAAACGTAAGAAGTAGCTCTGCATCATCATCACCATGGCTATCTGTGTGTGTTCAGTGATGCTGACTGTGTGCATTCACTGGTGCGTTCACATACTCTTGCATGACAGCTAAAGTAGCTCCGTCTAACGGCACTGATGTTCCCTGCCATTTGCCTTCAGGGCTTTTCCTCATTCTCTCTCTTCCTCGTTGACTTTTAAAGTGTTCTTCTTTTTTTTTTTTGTTTCTCCTTGAGGAAACATGACCAACAAAACTCGGCTGCAGAGAGAGTGAGGCCACTGATCTTGGTGTCGGTTGAGGGAGGTATCCCTCACAAAGTCTTCCATCAGTTTACGCGTCACAGTAAAATACAGGTTGAAGTGATGGTGTGTGAAGTTGGGGTTTAATTGTTGCCTCTTCCTGAATTCTGAGTATTTATTTTCAAAAAGACAACAACAGATAAAGTCCGACTTCAATGTTAGTACCGTTCTGATTGTGGCTTGATACCCTATTTACAAACCTCTCCCCATTGGCAAAGAGCTGCAAGAAAAATAAAGTAAACCTTGTGATGTACTACTTTCCAAACTAAGTAGACCGATCAAAATTCAAGAAAGGGCAGAAACAATCGGTTTTAGCTTTCTTGAAAACAGTGTCTTGCACAGATATGTTACCAAAACAAACTAACTAATAACATCAAATCGTCTTTCTTAATAACATGAAAGCTTTACAGCCACTAGTGTCAATTAAGAAGCACATACTTTGGGTGTTACTGCTCTGCTTGTCTGTGTGGCAGTACAGTGGCTCTGTCACCTGACCTCCTCCTCAAAAAGTCTCAGGGTTTGGCTCCAGTATAATGAATAAGGTGTTTTTCTCTAACAATTTAATTAAATAGTTCTTTCATTCATAGTACACATAACTGCATATTGGTCTGAGTTTCAGGTGCTTTTGTTCTTCTTCCCCATTGAGCCCACTTGGATCTACTGTTCAGTATGTGTAATAATAACGATATTGCATGGTCTACTTCTCAACCTTGCATAAGGAATAGAGGGGGAGATGGACTTAAGCTGCGGCAGGAAGAGAAGGAACATCAGAGGCCTCGGGGTAACAACCACCTAATTGAATTGCATTTTACTTCACTACTTTCCACAAAAACTAAAAGGATTGGAGGTTGAGAAAAGATGGGAGAGATAAAAAATGAATAAAAACAGTCTTTACCTGAATGATGCAAAGGCCATTTCAGAGCACTCTCTGTAAGGACAGAAACAAAGACATCTCTGAGTTATGTACACTTCATGCTCTATTGTGCCTCAAACTGACAACAAAGTAAGGAAACGTTTACTGCAAGTCCTGACATTTATTTTGAATTACATTACAACTCCAGTATTTAACTTTGTCACCCCAATTTAACATCAGTCAGACAGTGAATCAGACGTATTCAAAAATATCTTCTGAGTGCCCATCCATGAGGACATTTCAGATGTCTGTAGGGATTCTAAAATAAAATCCCATTAGCTGAGCAAACAAGCAAATCATTTTCCTTTATATGGCTTTTTCCAAATGCACCTTAAGTTTGATCTCAATTTGGTTTACAAGGAAACACATCATAATCACATTGTCATTTCACATTTCTTTCTCCTCTTCATTAACTTTGCTCACTACCCCGCTAAATCCTAATGACTAATACTAAAAATACAGCTTTCCATAAGTCTGCATCCTTTGCTTTTATATTTGTTTCAGTGGACATGTGGCTTTGAGGCATTTTACTGCAAAAGAAACAGCTAGAACAAAATTGGAGAGAAAAAATGTGTGTGTGTGTGTGTGTGTGTGTGTGTGTGTGTGTGTGTGTGTGTGTGGTGTGTGTGTGTGTGTGTGTGTGCGTGTGTGTGTGTGTGTGCGTGCATGTACTAAACGTGTATTTCTGTGTTTGTTGCAGGTGAACATTTGCGTTGATGTATTGTGTGTCTGTGTTCCTTGAACCCACCATCCTAAGAGCAGTTAAAGGCCGGTCTGTCTGCTGGGGCTGTAAGGATTTGTGTATGTGTCCATTTTCAGTACATGACTTAGTTTAGTACAGCCTATGACCAGTTAAAGCTCCACAAAACAAAAATAATCTTTCTGACATAAACAATGGATTGATGACCTGTAGTGTGAAAGGGATCACTCGTAGGGACAAAACCACAGAGATTAACTGCCCAAGTCTGCAGCCCTACAAATCATTTTAGACACTTTTAGCTAGTTGTTTTGGTTGTATTGTCCCAAGATTCTGCTAAAGCCCAATTCAGCCCAGCAACAAGCTGCAGTATTCAGGAAAGAATGCTTTGAAAAACCAACTGTATGATACCTGCCCACCACCAAACAGAAGACAAACACAATTAGCAACTGAATGGTGATCATAGTGTAACGTTTAGTCAGCTAAAGAGCGAGGTGATGTTCTCTGGACTTGGCGAAAACCAAAACAGAGTAATATTTGACTTAAATTTGTCAGGTGCCTTGAAATGTGACTCCAATAGGATGATAATGTTGCTCCATGTCTGCTGGATTTGTGAAAAGGAAAGGAACATGTTTTTGCTTTTTAGATACAACTTTATAATAATAATAATAATACGGCTGTGTTTACAAATTACCATATGTGGTGTGGACCACTAATGTAAGAATCCGCCCTAGAAAGCTTTGGCAGCTATCAGCTGTTGACTGTTAGCCAAACCATCCTTATTCCAGCTCATGAAGTTAACATTATTGGAGTAAATAATAAAAAGGAAGAGGGAAATCTATTTCTGTATCATTCAGTTCCCCTGTTTAAGAGTAAGATAGATAGATATATACAATAGATAGATATTATAGGAATATTAAAGACTATGTATGCTAAAGGTAATTATGTCAGGGAATGGCTGCATCAAACACCCAAACTCATTTGCGATGGTACCACTGGGTAAGTCTATTACAACAAATAAAACAATGACCAACATCAGAGGAGTGCAGTATGCAACTCAGTCTGACTCAGAGTCTGGCATTTATGCATCGTGTGCTCAGAGAGCTTGAGCCTCAGTGTGTTCATTTCTGTGCACGTTTTCAAATTTGACTAATACAAACGTACTGTCCTTGTTTACTTCTACTTACTGACCCTATCCAGATGTTTAAGGATGAAAGCATGAAAGCGCACAAGACTATGTTTAGGGTTCATATTTTTCAAACTAAAGCCATCTAATATATAGTTTCCCCCGCTGTACCGACAACATACTGAATCGTGACCTCGTAACCACATACCAAATGTTTTATTTTGTGTACCATTACAGCCATGCTAATCTCTGCAAGCCTCGTCTTTATGAACAGTAAAAGAGAATTCACTCATGTAGTGTCTATTTAAAATCATTATCTCATCACATATTCCCACGTTGTGTTTGCTATCGGTCTGTGAGAAGGTGCCGACAGACGTTGCCCTAGGAAATCGACGTAATCACACACAAATGGTGCAGAGCTGTGTCCAATTTCACAAGCATTGTCGCTGCTCACGGCTACTCTGGTCTGACCTCTGACCCCTTCAGCAACCAGACACTGGTTGTTGTGGTATAATTCTATGGCAACAACACTCCCACCAAATCAAAAGCAGACACGGTCTTTTAACAAATCATGAGCAATGAAAGTCACCTTTATGAGAAAGACAAATGAGCTTGGGAAAACAAGAACCGATTACACAATACTGGTGTGGTGTCAGTCATGTATCGAGATTATTCTATTCTTTTTGATAAAATGGTTGCAAATGATTTGACTGAAAACACCAAAGACATCTTAAACTTCTCAAAAGCAAGACAGAGAGGATCGAAGAAAGGTATGTGAAAGCAGACAAAGGAAAATGCATTCAAAAGTGTTTTTAATTTTCTCCTCCTCCCTCTTTACAGCTCTTTGCACAGGAAAGAAAATCACAACAAATAAAGGGAAAGCAGAACGAAGGGTAAACAAACTCAGTACTGGTGAAACTGCCACTTGTTAAAAGAGCTTAAGCTGGCAAATTAGTTTTGGGGTCAGACCCTGACTCTGCTCCATTGTCTGCCATGACACCAGTTCGTCATGCCTCTGCAGAGAAAATCAAATAAAACAATAGCAGCGTAACAGGAAAGATCAGTTGATGTTTTAGTAAATCCTCGTGATGGCCATTGTAAGAGTCATGGATGGGTAGCCATGAGAGTGTTTAGTAAAGGAAGTGACTCAGAGAGATGTCCAACGGTGTGCTGCTCACACAAGGTCTTAGTTATCACACTCAGTTAGACAGTAAAAAAAAAAAGGATGTTTATACTTCAAGGAAAGAATGGATACATTAATGTTTCTAAGCCCTCGGATGTTTCAATTCACTCTGGTACAACATTTTCCTTTATCCATCACTGCTAGAGAGTGTCTTGTCTTGCTATCTTATTTTGATTGTCATCTCAGGATACAGCAACCAAAATGTGGGGGAAACCCAAGAAGTGTTTTTATAGAATACTGGTAGTTTTAGTGAAGGACAACTAATCATTTACTGCAAATCATTAGTGCGTAGTTGTTTGTTGTAAACTGAGGAGTTTCCAGCTGCAGATTAAAGTCTAAATGGTATCAAACTTTGGGATCATTCATATTCACAGCACTGTTGTGGCTGCACAGCTAAATAGAAATGTCTGTCAATTTTTTAATCGAGCTTAGCCTAAAGTTTACATTTGCCTTTTCCAATGTCCATGTCCATGTACGCACACACACACACACACACACACACACACACACACACACACACACACACACACACACACACACACACACACACACACACACACACACACACACACACACACACACACACACACACCTCATTCAGTTACTCATGGACCCCTTAACCTACCGCCCCCGCGTACACATACACACAGTCTTCTGTTCCTTGCTGTGTGCACGTCTAGTGGCAGGCCCGAGTCTGTAATTGCTGCCTCTGTGGCATGGACAGACAGGCGGACTGGGGATTGGAGATGACACGCACCCATTATTAGTGGACCAAGTGCTGTTTTTGCAATTACAGAGGGTTTGGCTGAGCACACTGAATCAGACCCTGTGATTCTCTATTCAGGAGCCATTTAAACTCCAACTGGCTGCACAGCTTCTGTTGGCCCTGGCCTAAACAGCGCTGGGCTGGGCCTCTCGCTGAGCCTGAAAATCACTTCTGATGGGCTTTGCAAAGGATAAGTGAACCAGGTCTTCACTTTATCGCAGGGTTTCTGCAGGTTTCAGTTCAATGTAAGACTTTTGAAGACCACATAGAATGACATTTAATACCCATTTGTATTTTAAGGTCACACAGAAGTATGGCAGTAGTATGAAGGAACATTAGTATAATTAAAAATTAATACTAGAATTACTTTAAGAACATGAATATATTGGCAGGTTTAAACAATATGGTAGTACTTTATTATGTTATTATATGTTTAAAGTCCACAGCAATAGTTTAAGTTTAAGACCTATTAAATCATATTCAAGACCATTTTATACCTTTTAAGGCTTAAATTTCAGACAATTGAATATAAGACTTTTTTTTGCAAAGGCAGCACCCGGGTGTCAGATCAGGCAGGATAAACAAAGTAGTGAAACAGTGTGAACAGCCTGAAGGCAGAGCAGAAAAGAAAAAGAGATCTAAACTAAACAGTTGTCTAGGCTATTCAGAAAATGCAACGTAGTAAATACTGTTAGAAGATGATTTTAACATCCTGTTTATTTAATCTGTTCAAAAACATCAACAATTTGTGGTATTTACGGATATGCCAGACAATGTTTTTGCCAGGAGCAGTGACTACTTGGAGGCACTTCTAACCTTACAGTGGTGACAAGACTTCAAGATGTCACTGCTTCCAGCCAGGAAATAGTCTCTTGGCTGCCGCTTCATATTTTCCTAAAGTATTCCTTTAAAAGGACACAAATGTTTCCACCCCTGAACTCGTTCAGAAGACATGTCAGATGATCTGATTGTGATCTTACAAAGAAAATGCAGACAAATATAATAAAACATTTCTTCAAGGCATGACAAAAAGTATTCAAGCCACGGTACAGTGCAGTATATACCTATTGTTAAAAAAGTAGCTGAACAATCAGCACACAAACTGTGCAGCTGTGTATTTTCAGGTAGAGAAGTTCCCAGGAAGTCATATTAGTTCTGCCCAGCAGGTCAGTAAGAGAGTGGGGCTGACTGGGAGCCAGCCAGCCGCTCAGGCATGACAAGGGTTTGAACCTAGCTGAGTCTATACGGTCCGGGGCTGGGGCTGAGGCTGTGGTTGTTGTGCCGGCAGCCAGTGGCTGCTGCGTACCTGCAATCTCCCTGATGATAATGCAACATGGCAGCCCCGAGGGCAGAGCCCATACAACTTTCTCGGCCCTCACTGAGTAATTGGTGACCCCTGAACCTGCCCTTCGTATAAGAGGGAGGGAAGGGAGGAGGGGGAGACAGGACAAGGGATAGTCAACAGAGACACTGGAAAAGGGGAGACAGGGCCATAGAAGAGGAAAGGAAGACAGAAGGCAGGAGAAGGAAAAATCAAGGAGACACGAGCTGGGAGGAAAAGGTTAATCTTTTTTACTGTGGATAGTTTGAAAGTTCAACAGAGACAGAAAACGGCTGCAGCCCAGTTGTGTCCATCACACATTGGGGTCAAATGGGGAGACCCTTCATCTCCATTCTGTCCTCTAACTGCATGTCCTATCAGACCAAATTACAAGGAGTATTCTCTATATCGTTTATCAGTACGATCAAAAGAACCATTTATTGTTTTAAAAGAAATTGAAGTTTTGAGCATTTACCGAGGCCAAAAGCTTTCCCTAGCCTTGACCAAGTGCTTTGAGTCTTGAGTAAACAGTGTGTACATCAGAATCAAATACTTAATTATGACTGGGACATGTTCTGAAAGGTTAGACACATCAGCTGTCAATGTACAGTTTTTCTAACCCCCACACAACCAGCTCTGTAAGCAGACAACTATCTGATGTGATGTGAAAGCGCCAGAAATATCATACAAATATATATAATGCTTTAGTTGTGATGAGTGGATACTGTAGGAAAGCAGTATTTTAGTCATTAGGTTGATAAAAAAAACAAAAAAAAATTAAATGTATCAGAGATAGGGTTAGCGGAAAAAAGTAGGTATATGGAAAACAATGGCCAGCGCTCACCTATAACTAATGGGTGGGCAATAGCAACATTGCATTGTTGGATGGGTAAGACAAAGATTAATTACAACAACTAAATAACAATGTGGGGACCATTGCATCGATACAAGCTGACATTTCAGATCACTGGCTGACTCTACAATTAACACATTGCCACAGATTTGAATATGGTAAATGGCAGTGAGATGCTCTTTGTCCTTAGAGCCTTTTATAAATGCTCATGTTCCCCATCTCTATCTTTATCTTTGGGCAGTACATATTAGTCTGTTCCACTGCATTCATCGCTCCGGCCCTGTCTGTGTTGGTTTTTCTATGCAGTATGAATCCATTTGTCTCCACTGACGGAAAATAATTGCAAAGCAAACAAATCATCTCTGCCACATTGAGCAGGCCTCTACTCCTGGGGCATAGCAGCTAGATAGCTCCAGGAATGAAAGACAGGCTGACACAGAGAGGAAGAGAGGAAGAAAGGAGGGAAAGGAAAAGAGAAGGATGGAGGAAGTTGAGAGCAAAGTGGTTTGGCATTTGCATTATATGTGCAGAGTGTTAAAACGGGTTATGTTAGAGAAACTGATGCAGTCAGATTGAAAGTGACTACATGGTGCATTAGGGAGGCTAGAGAGAGAGAGACAGAGAGAGAGACAGAGAGAGACAGAGACAGAGACACAGAGAGAGAGAGAGAGAGAGAGAGAGAGAGAGAGAGAGAGAGAGAGAGAGAGAGAGATACAGAGATAGCAAGAGAGAGGAGAGACAGAGATAGACAGAGCAGAGATAGAGAGAAGAAGAGAGAGAGAAGAGAGAGAGAGAGAGAGAGAGAGAGAGACAGAGAGAGAGAGAGAGAGAGAGAAGAGAGAGAGAGAGAGAGAGAAGAGGAGAGAGAGAGAGGAGGGAGAGAAGAGAGAGAGAGGACAGATAGAGACCGTAGGAGAGAGAGAAGAGAGAGAAGAGAGAGACAGAGCGAGAGAGAGAGGAGAGAGAGAGAGACAGAGAGAGAGAGACAGAGAGAGAGAGGACAGAGAGAGAGAGAGACAGAGAGAGAGACAGAGAGAGACGAGAGAGACAGAGAGAGAGAGAGACAGAGAGAGAGGGACCTCAGAGAAACCTCAGTAAAAGTCTGACAGATGGAAACTCACTCCAGGAACATAAGGAGGAGACATCTTGGAACACACTGCCTTGAAAATAAGATAATTATAGCATGATTCAAAAATGGCCTTTTCAAAAAGAAAACCGACAAATACATCATAACTGTTTTTCTGACTAGTAGCAGTCGCAGAGTTCATCGATGAGGCAAGAAGAAGGCTTTGGAAATAGAGAGGTTGCTAAGGTTCCATGAGAAAATATAGCTTGTTTAACATTGAGGTGAATCTTGTATGTTTGAGAAGCCTCGTTGAAATCAGTCATGTGTAAAGATACTAGAGAGAGTAACACAGTTATACTGCAGATTATGCTGGGTGAATCAGGACCAAGCTCCCACACAACAGATGTTTGTGGGAAACAAATTCTGAGTACAGGTAGACCTATGTACAGCTAGTTTTAATAGGTGTAATGTATAATGCCTGGAGTCATGCACCAAAGAAAGAGGGGGCAGCATTTCACCTCTGCTACTGGGTTCATATAATATGAATTATACAAAAACAACAACTAACTAACAGTAGATGCTGAAACTCTGAGAACCAGTCAAAATAACACTGCTATCTTATAATCTTCATGTGTGGCGGCTGCCTTTATGGTCTGGGTGAATACTCAATTCTGATTGGCTGCAGGGTGTCCATTAATTCCTGATAATGGAAACCTACTATAGGACTATACGCCAGGTCTCAATCGTTAGCCCCGCCCACTTCAAACCAGTACACATTTATTTAGATTACAACACAAATAGAGAAATCTGTGAAATAACCAAAACTTTTCAAATGTGGGCAGAAAGTTGTTCATGAAGGATCTCATCGCTCTTTGAAAGAAGCTGACAAACTAAGCTATCGTCTCCCAGCGTACTCCAAATATACAAAAGAACAAAGCAGGTGCAGTAAAGTTGTTTAATAAATGTAGTAATTAGTGTTTTAATAAACAGACCATGTGTGTGCTGATTATGAGTTGTGTGTATACAGTATATCTCAAAAGTGAGTACACCCTTTAGATTTTTGCAAATATTCTGTTATATCCTTTCAGAGGATAACATTATCCTACTGAAACTTTGATATAACTTAAAGTAGTCAGTGTGCTGCTTGAATAACAGTATAGATTTATTGTCCTTTGAAAATTACTCAGTACACAGCTGTTAATGTCTAAACAGCTGGCAACAAAAGTGAGTACACCCCATAGTGAACATGTCCTAATTGTGCCCAATGATGTTGTTTTCCCGCCCTGGTGTCATGTGACTCGTTAGTGTTACAAGGATTCAGGTGTAAATGATAAGCAGGGCTGTTAAATTTGGTGTTTTGGGCACAATTCTCTCTGAATGCTGGACAACATGGCACCTCATGGCAAGGAACTCTCTGAGCGGCTGAAAAAAAGGATTATTGTGCTTCACAAAGATGGCCTTGGCTATAAGAAGATTGCCAACACCATGAAAATGAGTTGCAGCACAGTGGCTAAGATCATACAGCGGTTTTCCAGGACAGGTTCCACTCGGAACAGGCCTCGCCAGGGTCGACCAAAGAAGTTGAGTCCACGTGCTCAGCGTCATATCCAGAGGTTGGTTTCCAAAAATAGACGTGCGAGTGCTTCCAGCATTGCTGCAGAGGTTGCAGAAGTGGGATGTCAGCCTGTCAGTGCCCAGACCATACGCCGCACACTGCATCAAATCGGTTTGTATGGCCGTCGCCCCAGACAGAAGCCCCTTCTGAAACCGATGCATAAGAAAGCCCGCAAACAGTTTGCTGAAGACAATGAATCCAAGAACATGAGTTACTGGAACCATGTCATGTGGTCTGATGAGACCAAAATAAACCTGTTTGGGTCAGATGGTGTCCGGCGTGTGTGGCGGCACCCTGGTGAGGAGTACCAAGACAAATGTGTTTTGCCTACAGTCAAGCATGGTGGTGGCAGCATCATGGTCTGGGGCTGCATGAGTGCTGCCGGCACTGGGGAGCTGCATTTCATTGAGGGACACATGAATTCCAATATATACTGTGACATCCTGCAGCAGAGCATGATCCCCTCTCTTCGGAAACTGGGCCGTAGGGCAGTTTTCCAACATGATAATGACCCTAAACACACCTCCAAGATGACAACGGCCTTGCTGAAGAAGCTAAAGGTTAAGGTGATGGACTGGCCAAGTATGTCTCCAGACCTAAACCCAATTGAGCACATGTGGGGCATCCTCAAGAGGAAGGTGGAGGAGTGCAAGGTGTCCAACATCCGGGCGCTCCGTGATGTCGTCGTGGAGGAATGGAAGAAGATTCCAGAAGCAACCTGTGCAGCTCTGGTGAATTCCATGCCCAGGAGGGTTAAAGCAGTGCTAGATAACAATGGTGGTCACACAAAATATTGACACTTTGGGCACAATTTAGACATGTTCACTATGGGGTGTACTCACTTTTGTTGCCAGCTGTTTAGACATTAACAGCTGTGTACTGAGTAATTTTCAAAGGACAATAAATCTATACTGTTATTCAAGCAGCACACTGACTACTTTAAGTTATATCAAAGTTTCAGTAGGATAATGTTATCCCCTGAAAGGATATAACAGAATATTTGCAAAAATCTAAAGGGTGTACTCACTTTTGAGATATACTGTATGATACCTTGTTCTGGAGTTTATAAGGTGACCTTGTAGTAACTGCATGTTCTTCATGTATCCAGACTTCAACTTCCTATAGCAAAGGGTTAAAAAGTTAAAAGAAAATGTGAGTATGTATCATGTTATATCATGTTGTATCATGTTATGTTGTATCATGTTATGATATATATATATATATATATATATATATATATATATATATATATATATATATATATATATATATATATATATATAAAAAATAAGATACGGTTTTGTCACTCTAAGCTCTAATTACTTCCAGCATGGCTACAGGTTTAAAAGCCAAAGACTCTCACAGTTTGGCGTTCATAGTTCATGGTAACTCATTCAGTACTCATGCTACTTCTACAGACCCAAACTTAACCCTTGTTAAGGGACATTTTTGGCTTTCTTGATCATTTGGAATGTTTTAATGCATATGGCATTTTGGCAAGGATGTGAGTTTTGATTTGTTTTTTTAATTTTGGAAGTTCAACCTCAGCTCCTATAATCAGTCTATAATTAACTGTAAAAATACAGACAAAAAGACAAAAACCAACTGTTGTCTCCATTGAATCCCATTAAAACACACATGTTGGACCCACAGCCACCACAGCATAAACTCAAGCATCCAATACATCAGGCTTTCGATCTACAGTCTTGGCTTCAAAATTGTAGTTTTTACTTTTTTCCACCAGATTGAGCCGTTTTCTCATGTTATCCCTACGGAGCAAATACATGCTATGTTCCTGGTTTCCACTAGGGGCATTGCCCCTGTATTATGTGTTTGATGCAATGCATCAAAATCAATGTTGTTACTAATCGTTGACATACTGTATCACAGACAGTGAGAAAAAAAAAGACTTAGCATTTAGTATACAGAAATAATTCAATTCCAAAGGACAGTGGCATTATGTAAACAAACCGTCATTTAAAAGGTTACAATTCTGAATTAAATAAATATTTGGTAGTTCTGATCAGATTTTATATTAAACTAATAGATAGTGTTTTAATAACAGTTTTAGGAAGTGGGCATTTGTTTTTAAAAGGTTCAATGTGTAAGATATGCCAGAATTGAAACTTTAAACATTTAAGTAACATTATCAACAGAATGTGAAGAGGTAACAGTGTTGACGTTATGTCAAAGTTGTCCATGTGTTGTGTTGCAGAGATATCTACTGAAATACCACTTGTTCCTCTAGAGGTGATAGTGGGACACTAGAGGGAGAAGTATAGCTGTCTGACTCGCTTGTGAATATTACAGCCATGTTCTGTATCTGTTTTATAGTTTGTTTATTGGATTACATTCAAAGTGGCAGACATTAGTAAACCACTCGCACCACCTCGCCTCGTCCTCACAGCTGCCAGGAGGCTGTTTCTCCTAGCGTTTAGCTGTCGGCAGGCCCAGGAAAAGGCCTAGCTTCAGTTAGCAGTTAGCTCGAGTTCAGCCACAGCACCGGGGAACTGCAGACTCCCTGTTGTGTTACACGGACTACAGCCCCGGTTAACATCAGTGTCTAGTAAACACAGATGATCAGCTCCACCTGAAGATTATAAAACAGCAGAGCTTTTTGCTGTTTCAGCAGTTTGATCAACTTTTTGTATTTTTGCCGACAATAAATATGCCAAACTACTACAACTAAAATATGAACATTAGAGATTGTATGGACCCAGTTTACTATGCTAGTAATCCTGCCCCCTATTTCTTTGGAGCAGGTGGCTCGAAATTACACATTGAACCTTTAAATCTGACACTGCACAAAAAATAAAAATGGATCAAAATCAATTTGGTTGCTGTGACAGTGAAACATTTACAGGTATTAACATTCTGAAATTGAAGAAAATTTGGTAGTTTTGATCAGGACTGATGTTGGTTAAAATATGGAACTCAGTAAAAGACGAAAATAATATTAATATATAATTTTTATGGCAGTTTTTTGACGTGGACATGTTTGTCTTTTTAGGACATCAGGGCAACTCTTTTAAATTGAGGCACAAGGGTTAATGTAGGCTTTCAAACAGACTTTACCATGAATTAATGATTAACCTTTCAGTTCATGGGATGTATCAGAACATCATAACTTCCAACTTTCATTAACACTAATGAACGTCCAACAGTTATTGCTGCGGCCCACGTTGTATGTGTTGGATTCAATTTGGTTCACTGATACATGGTCTCATAAGATGTTTCCCCACCTACTGCAGACTTGCATTAAGCTAATCATCATCATCATCTTCATCATCATAAAGCTCTGAGCATACTGAATATGACCAGTCTACAGGGTCAATAACTACTTTGGCTTCCTTGTTAACTGCATGGGTTACATAATATAGCTGCCTATGCAGGCTGTATAGTGCAGCTAATTATGAGATAGATTATGGATATGAATCATGTTTAGGCTTAATACACTTACATACATTAGTTCAAGCACAGTTCAGTTTGCTTCAGAAACGGAAAGCAGATGGGCTGTGAGGTTAGGAGAGGTCGCACGCGATCCAGTCTCCAGCAGATATTATTGATAGACTGCTGTGCATTCTCAGCTCCAGCTGTGACTATCGGGCTAAGCTGTAGGATGCAGGTGGTGCAGATGGATTATGCTACATAGACCTAAATAAACAGATGCTAGACTAGTTCAACCATGGAAGCATTGTATGTCTTATATTATCATTACACTATTTGAAGTCATGGTGCCCACAACCATGGTCACATATGTGTATGCTTCACCATTTGCTCTGTAGAAAATGTGTTTGTTTTTTTACGTGTATGTAATGCCTTATATGTATTCATTCAGCCTCAGGTAGTTAGTGCTGATTGGTTGGTGTAGGTAAGTTTATAACATGATTTGAAAGTGCAGTTTTGATTCTGTGTGTATCATTGTTGCCTGTTTGGACTGCTCTCATGTCAAATGTATTTTTTTGGAGAGTAAATATCATGGTTTCCATTTGTTACATACTTTTAGCACATTTCTGTGAGAACACATTGCCATGAAATCAACCTCACCATTTCCTCAACACACCTTTCCTCACAGCAAAGACAGGTGTTACTAATAACACTAATAATGGCTGTGATCCATTTGTATGTACACAGCCCATGTATTCCACATTCACTGGCATAGCTTGCTGCTACACCTGAATGTAAAGGAGCCCTCATTAATGTTATTAGTTACACCTGTTATTTTACAACTATAACAAGGCAACATGTCTGCTGCTTAGAAATAAGTGGACTAACGTTATCAGGTATATAAAGCAAGAGGCCAAGATATAGTACAACTGCCATAATGAATGTATTCACATATAAATGCCATTACACACGTTTGTAATAAGCCTGACGAAGTGCATTCAAGATTAGTAAAAGGGGGACGCTAGCTCACCCTCCATAGAGAGTCCTGCTGGTTCTCGTGCTAGCCAGGTAGAATATTCAAGGACTGTTTACACATTGAGTGACAGGTGAATACATTAACTGGTGGAGGGGATAATTAAAGTGCCCTCAATAAAATAGGCCCATCGTTACTAAAGTTTGACAGACAGTGGAACTTCCTCTATAAGTGTACTTCTGTGAGAGAGTAGCCTACCTCAGGGTTGACTGCTGAAGGGAAGGCTTGTGTCAGTTGAGAACAAACCTAGCATGCTGCGCTTTCCCACAAAAACACTAAATGCAGTAACTTAGCCTACTGTTCTCCCGTTAGAAAGGTCGGGTTAAATGTGTCGACTAGCGAGTAACGTTTATGTAATATACGTTTTGCCGGCAGAGACTGTTAGCCAAAAACTAACTGGTGACAATCAAAACAGAGCAAACGCACCTGTCACACTGTGAGGGCGCAGTGATACAGCACGCGCCTGGACAGTAGCCCTATATGTAATTATTGTGTGTGTGTGTGTGTGTGTGTGTGTGTGTGTGTGTGTGTGTGTGTGTGTGTGTGTGTGTGTGTGTGTGTGTGTGTGTGTATTTGTTTTCGAAAACGTAAGAATAAAAACAATAGCTAGCAGAAGCTTGACCCTGGCGGATCTTTATTTTCTGGAGAGTAGTGGGAGCTATTTCGACCTTTCACTTTAGACAAGTTGTACACAGACTGTGAAGTCAACACATTTAACCAAATCATAGTTGTGTAAAAAAAATAAACTCAATGTTTGTCAAGAAATACATAGTTTATGAATGAATGAAGAGAACAAACCTCCATTACCATCTAATCAGACTACTCATCATTGGCACAGTCTGGGATTATTATCTGTTATCTGGTGCCCTCTGGTGATCAAAGGCTACAACAGCCTCTGAGGAGAGGTGTAAAACAAGTAGGGCCTGTTTTAAACTCCAAAAACATATTACTTAATTATTTAAAACATAAAACATGGAAGATATGCCACACATATTTCATATTTATTTTTAATGCTTGTGAAAAACAAACAAAGCAAACATTTCTACTGTTCACAATTGGCACAGAATTGCTGCTAATCTACTAATAATATGTTGTGCTCAATATGAGGTGCTGTTACATGTACTGTTGCACTTATGGTGTGTATAACATAAACAAACAGGGACATACCCTGTGGAATGTAAGAATAAAAAAATGTCAAATCTGCATGAAATTTTTTGCAAACTCAATTTTTTTTAAATGTGCATAAATACATTTTATGTAGCAGCTGCCGTACAATATTCAAATAAGTACATACAATTATTTTTGACTGAACATCTTTAAGAGTTTGACAAATGGGGCAGCAATAAATCCTTTATTTCTCAGTGGTTACAGTTTTACTTATAACAAATGCAGCTGCAAAACAATATTGGCCAACACTCCTCTTACAAGCAAGAATCACATGTGTTGCCTGGTGGGAAAAAAGCCTTTTCACATCCTTCCAGGAAGCACTGAAACCTATTTAGGCACTGCTGATTTTAGAGTCACAGCTCCTGCTACAGACGCCTCGGAGAGCACTAATAGGACCGTCCATCACCAGTCTCGCAGTGGTATGCCTCGGAATTTTATTGTCCTGTAATGCGTCTAGACACTTCGCAGCAGCCAGTTTGGAGGTGAGATGCCAGACTGGGAGAAGTAGTTCCACCACCATGGTTTCTCCTGCCGCTCTATCCCTCCCTCCCTCACGTCTGGCTCGCCATAGCGCTCAAACTGGTTGTATGGGTCAAATCGATCCCAAGTGTCTAGTGTGGGGAAGAGGTGGTCATCGATATCGGGCTCTATGGGAACCTGGATGCAGGACAAGTGAAAGGGTGAATATGAAGAGCAGGGATAATGGATGATAATCCTTTTAGTGTTTATTGTGTTTTAAACTTGTATTTGTATTAGTGTAAATAGGGACTGCAGATGGAAATGAGCTTGTAGCTAAATATGGTGCATAAATCTCTATTCAAACTAAACCATGCATGGGTAGAAAGTAAGATTATAAAAGCATATTTGAATATCAATGAAGACAAAGATCCAACCTTCTTCAGGACAAAGTCGACACGTCCAGCCTTGTTTAGGTTGTGAGGCAGATACACCCTCTTGCTGACCCTGGAGTATCCCTTCGCTGTGACTGTCAGGATGTGAGTACCGGGGTTCAGCAGCCGCCAGTAGTCTCCATCTTCAGCTGGCGGGCAGGAAAGAGAGCAGGGTTATACAGTCAACATGTCAGAGAGGGGGTCAACAAGCTGAAGAAGGGCACAGTAAAAACAACACGTGTGAGACACAAAGGGGAAGAGATTACATATAAACAAGTGTACAGCCATGTTAGCGGCCCTGTTACACATTTTCCACCAAATTAGCTCTGCTTCTTCTCACAGTCACAATGATAACATGCTAATGTTTTGTAGATATAAGGTGTACCATGTTCACCATCTTAGTTTAGCATGTTGACATGCTATATTTAGCTAATTAGCACTAATCACAATGTGCAATACAGCTGAGTCTTATGGGAATGTCATTAGTTGTGCAGGTATTTAGTCATAAACCAACATATTGGACATATTCAAATGTTGATCTGATGATGGTGGGAAGGAAGGAGAAGTTAAGTTATTACAACTCATCATAAGAAGGACATTAATGTTTCATGCTAATCCATCCAATAGTTGTAGCAACATTTCACTCAAAATCAAAAATGTCAAGTCATTATGAGTCGTCATCATCTAGGGCCTTGAATATATGTACAAAGTTTCATGGCGAACCGTCCAACAGTTGTGGTCCTAAAAACCTGGCTGAAACTGTTTAATGGTGTTTAAAATGTGAACTTTGCAAAATATGCCTCACAGCAACACCATAACACTTATTTCACTAAGGCATTAATGAGAAATTAACATTAAAGTTATACCAACTGAAAAACATGTAGGACTGTGTTTACCTGAGGTGACATCTTTCCTAATCCCCTTGACAGAGATAGTTGCACCTTTTATCCCATTTCCATCCAGATCCGTAACCACGCCCTTTACCCCTCGATGGACCTGTTCAGGGAAAGGAAGCATAATGGAAAGCCATTTCATTTTCTTGTCTGCCTTGTACTTTTGTTCTGAGTCAAAGGCTTATGTTGCCTACATGCACTGTCTGTATAGTCCTGATGCTTGAAGGCACATACCTATTATTATTATTATTATTATTATTATTAATATTGTTTTTATCCTTTCTTTCCTTTCTGGTATTTAAAACCTGCTAGTGTTCTACCAACAAATTTCACTTGACAAGTGGATATAATTTCACACTTTTCTGGTCAATTATTCATCCTTCCACTATCTACACTGTACAAATAAGCACATTATAACACAAACTGGCCATCAAAGCCTGTCGAAGAGACACTCACAGATTCCATAAAGCTGAGCAGAGCTTCCTTATTCCTCTTCCACTCTAGGTAAAGCTCGGCCTCTGACGGGAATTTGTCACAGCCGAGCTCCACGGTGATCTCCAGACAATTACTGTGCAAGTAGTTGAAGTCTGACATACCTGCAAGGGAGACGTGTGCATGATGAGTCCCTCAAATGCAATAAGAGAGGTAGAAAAAAAGCCTATTCATGGTTCTCTCTCTGTAGTTTGAGAAGTGTTGTATATCTCACCGCCAGCAAAACTGTACCACAATGCCCCATTGATGATGCCCCTAGTTCGGTAAAAGGATGCTCCACACCTCTCTGTGTCGTTGTTTGACATGGTGTCGTGGGCGTCTGCGTAGGTACGAGCCAGCTGCTTGAGGACCTGAGCATGGAGAGGTTATTAATGGGAGACACTGCAGGTGAATACGGTAAAAATGTAGGCTAATAGATATCACCATGAAACTTCCTCAGTTGATTACTTACATTAAGACACTTTTGTATTACAAATGTTATGTTAAAATATATAAATGAGCAATTATCTTAATTAAGAATGTGCTAATCTTTGCATACATTTCCAGAACATTGGATGAAGCCAGGTTTAAATTCTTGTTTCATTTTGTTGACATTATAAAGTTAAAAGGTTCTCGGACATCTTTTTGTATCACTGCATAAATCAGAAGATACCGTCAACAGCCACGAAAAAAAAAGCATGTTTTTAGGAATAAAATGTTGTGTGAATCAGGCTTTGAATGATCTAAGACCTCCTGTGAAATCCTTAATATAGATAGGAATTAAACTGGAACTGTTGTATGTGTAAGTATGAGACGGAAAATTATTTTTCAGAAAATGCTCTTTAAAGATTGTAAATATTGTTGTTTTGTAAATGTCCAAACATTTTGCAAGACACTACAAGTGAATAGGGTAAACAAAAAAGAAAAGAAAGAAAGAAACATTTCTCAGCAAACATTAATCCATCAATTTAAACATCCTTACCTGTTCATCTGGCGTGGGTGAGAACATCCTCTCCTCTTGCGGGTGTCTGGAGAAGTCGAAGGGATAGGAGACCACCAGATCTCCTCCGTGCAGGCTGGCAGACTGAACGAAGGGCAGCGACCTGATCCACTTCATCACTGCATAGGTCTCTGGTGCCACCTACAGCCCAAAGGTAGGATTTAATTGTTTAGGGACCCAGGCTGAAATACTACATACTGTATCTAATGAGGATGAAATCTGATTCTTACCTACCTTGCCAAACCAGTAGGCGTCCGGGATTGCGATGTGGTCAATGCGGTAGTGCCTGCTGCGGCGGTTCCGGTAGAAAATGGAGGTGAGGTCCGGAAAATTGCGGTTGAGGTCAATATTCTGGGCGTTGGTCCGCCCATTGGTCCAACCATTCAACAAGTGACCCTGAAACATTTAGGTTCAAACAACTAACAGCATTACAATGTGTCAGAGAGTGGGACATTATTCATGAGGACGATGTGTAGACGTTAGTCGGAGCAGTGATTATGTGAAGAAAACATTCAGCACATTATATGAATTTTAGTCAGAAGAACAGGAAGAAACCTGTTAGACTATCGCTGTTAATTCTGTTGTTAACATATAGACAAGACCATATATCCGTCATGAGAAAGCAAAGCAAATGGAATCACAACAGGAAACCATTATTTATATATATTAGAGGTGAGCAGAAAATGCATTTAATCCATGGTATATCCATCCAGACAATCAAAAAGAGATGCTTTGGATTATGCAAACTGAACATATCTGTATATGTTGCCATATATAGTATAAATATGGGGTTTCAATTTACTCCGATGAGCATAATTGAAAAATTACTATAAACATGCAACATACATAGTTTGGCCAACATAATACATTTAAAATGTGCTCATATTGATAAAAGGTACAATATGCTGCACACCTTCATTACTGTTTCCATGTAACCATGTATGGATTGTGAATTGCTTGATGAAGATTGATGCAATCAGACAGCCTGTCACACTAAAACCCATTATTATAAAATGCAGTAAAGCTGTGTATAGTATAATTACGCCTACACGGTATCGGCTATGGAGGGTGTTTTAGATTGCACATTGCATACATGGATAATGATGATCTTCATAGTGGACCTAACAGCATTTAACAGCCTCATTTCAAATGACTGCAACTCACATTTGAGCAAACACATGATCAGTGTACAGCACACATGCAAAGCTTGTTAGAGGCACAGTGACCCGACCTGAGACATTAGTGAACAGATACAATACATGTTGACCAAAAGGCTATGTCTGTATTGTTATATCAAGCTGAAAATCTCAAGAGATGCCAATTTAGAAGTCCTTCTACAATTGCTAAACAAAACAGGGAAGTGATGATTAGTATTGAATTCTCTGGTTAGTAGAAAATAGGTAAAGGTAGAAGCTGGAAGGATGGAGTACTCTTATCTGTTACATCTAATTTAGCAACTGATTCAGAATTAAGACATAACGGTAGTTAAATCTACCTGCGGCGTCCCAAAATCACTGATTTATTACTGCTTGTTAACAATTAGGCTGTTCTTTATCCTTCAGCATAACACAGTGAAAGCAAAATGTGTTCTTTTTCTAGATCTTTTAAAACTTTTTTAAAGCAACCCACAATTTACATTGTGAAAACCCTCTGCATTAGTAATTCTAAAACTCCCTCAGCAGAGCTCCTCATTCCTCCACTTCTACAAGTCAAGCCAGGCAGACTGAACAGACAATGACATTGAGAGCGGATAATGGCGGTTTGTCCTTTTTGTTTCTGTTAACAATATTTACTTCCTGGTTGCTGAGCTCCGGGTCATTGTTATCCTCTACCTCTGAGGCGGCCAGCTCATAGCCATCTGGATTCATGGAGGCCAGAATATGGATGCGGGTGGTGTTGATCAAGGCCTGAATTCTTTGGTTCCCCAGAATGTACTCTGAGCACAGGTATTGGGCCATGTAGATGAGCAGCTGGCGTCCCAATACCTCGTTGCCATGCATGTTGGCAACCAGCTTGATCTCTGGCTCCACTACGGTTTACAGACAGAAGCAAACATGGTTAAAGCTGCATTCATTGGTTGGGCCACTTTGGGGCAGCAGAACAAGCAGTACACCATAGACTGTATATAAGAAGTGGGCGTAGTCATCGGGACGTCGCTAAGTGGTTGTGGACTGCCGTTTGGAAGCCTCAAGTTTGGCATTTGCGCTGCCGCCATCTTGGTTTTTTTTAAACCAGAAGTGTAAAGACAATATTGAAATATTATTTCTTTAGAAACCATTTTTGCAAATCCAGCAGACACGTAGCAACATTAGCATGTGATTGGAGTTGTGTTTGTGTCCTTCTGGCTCTGTTTTGGTGTCAATCAACTCCTGACAACACTATGTTTTACAGCTACTCCCTAACATGATCTGAAATGCGTTGTCGGGCAGGTAGTGTACAGCACTAACTAGAGGGGTAAGATGGAACTGTAAAGTTGCAGGCCGTGTACATTATAAACATTTTTATCACACAATAAATCAACAATGCTCTTCCTTACTCACATAGCTCGTGCTGTCCTGGGTTGTTGCTGAACTCGATCACCAGCAGATCCCGGCCCTCTGTGCTGCGTCCGATGCTGTACACATGAGAGATTTGTGGACACTTGGCCGCTGTTCTCTTCAGAAAGCTGTACATCTGGGCGTTGGAGGTGTAGGTGAACTGGATGATGGTGCTGGGTTCTTCAGGAGAGAGGCTGGACATTTCTAGCTCCTGTCTGGCTGGAGGAGGAATGCCAGGATTTAGGGAAGGAGAGAAGGATGCTTTGTTTGTTTCACGACACACTAAGAATGCTTTGGTCCCAAACACTACAACACAACAGTGTGACCTTTACCTTTCAGCCCTGCCAGTGGGTCAAAGCAGCCCTCCTGGTCGCTGGCAAAGAAGCGGTCACAATCTAGGAAGTAGGGCCATGCCATTTCGATGGCTTCAAAGGCATGAGCACAGTCCTTCCTCAGTGCGTCGCATGTGCTGCGGCAGGGTTTGATCATCTTGCCGTCCTGGCAGGGCGAGGCGAGAACCGAGCAGCCTAGGAGACGTATCTCAGGGGAGCACTCCCCGTTGAGCAGGCCATGGATGACGCTCAGGAGGAGATACTCTGGCCCTGACTCTGCATCCATGCGACTACGGTGGCCAAGGATGTTGGGGAATATGGTTCTGGAGCGGCAGCATTTCAACAGAAGTAGTTAAACATAATGTCCACAATCAGCTTATAAAGAAAATTGAAATCAAAAAAATAACAGCAATGGCTTAAAATGTTTAATGTTTTTAGCTGGCACAGATTGGCTCGTCCCATATTAGTACCAACCTCTAGGACCCACCTAGAGTATTCCATATCATTACAGTAGCCCAGATTCATCTCTGTGCAGGTAGCTGTGGAACAGAGAAGGCAGGGAAAACTGGTAACTTTTTTGAAAAGAATGTGGTTACTTAATGTTTAGTTTAGTAAGTAAGACAAAGCTTTTCTTTGGTTGTTCAAATAGGGCTTGTGCTGAAATGTCTGTATCCATGGATGGATTACTGAATGGGCCTAAAGTGTCAGGGGTCGACCCGGCCTTCACCTACAAAATGTCACTCAAAGAGACACATACCAACCAGGAAGGACTACAAAATGACCAAAAAGAAACATAAAATGACTACAAAGAGACCAAAACAGCTGCAAAGAGACACAAAAAGACCCAAAACAGACACAAGATAACGACTCTGAAAAGGGGCAAAACAACAACAAAAAGAAGTTAAACAACTAAAAAGTATGTGTCTTGCTCCTAAGTCACTTAAGAGTAGTAAATAAACCACTTCAACTGGCAGGTGCTGGCCTGGTGTTACTATGAAGAAAAAGTAGTACATAAATACTTAAACTCAAGTGCTGCATCTGTTTTTCCTCTCATAGACCAGCTATCTAGAGAGAAGGCCTGTTGCATCTTGCAGAGGCGCTTGGCATTTCAAACTGTTTGGTTTTTCAGCCCTGAAGGTCAAGTCATGGCCTGGAGCTTCATCTAGGGCAGGGGTCGGGAACCTTTTTGGCTGGGAGAGCCATAAAAGCCAAATATTTTTTTTATGTATTTCCTTGAGAGCCATATAAATTTGAATGCAACTTTATGCGTGCATTTTTTAAGAATAACACGTCTCCGAGTACTAATAGAGGTATCAGTGTTGCATTGAACAGGAGCTCTTTTATTAAATAAACTAAACGCTCACGTTATTTATCTCATTTATGTATACGTTTCAGTGTTTACTGCACGGGTGTCAAACTCAAGGCAATTATATCCGACCAGCGAGAAAATGTCATATGTCTGCGGGAAAAGACATTTGAGGAAGTATCTAAATGTGTGAATGAAATGAAAGTTTTTGGAAAGCAAAGGGAAACACACCACAGATCTCTGGGACGATGCGAGCTGGACTGTTTGTGCGACATAACGCAGCATCTCACTGTTAAACCTGCAGCTTCAGGGCCGTGTGATCACAGACATGTGTGATGCAGTGAGAGCTTTCCAAGCCAAGCTGCCTGTGGGAGACTCGGATGCAGAAGGAAACTTTGGTCACTACGTGTTTCCAAACACTGACAAACATCTCCACTGCTGTGTTCCCGACAGCATTCTGCTGATCAACTGAAAGCATTTGCCGACTTTGCAGCTCAGATATTTTAATTGAACTGCTCAGCAATCTGTCTGCAGTTGACTTAAATATGTTCCATATCTTTTTGCACTTTATGTGTACCCTGTTCAATAAATGTGGACCGTGTTTGGCCCTCGACGTAGTCCCAGTTTTTAATGTTGGCCCTCTGTGAATGAGTTTGACCCCCCCCCCCCGGTCTACTGCTTGCTTTGCGCAGTCTCGCGACGGGCGGGGCTCCGCCCCCTACACACACACACACACACACACACACAGCGGAGGAAAGGAGAGGGGAGAACTAAAAACAAATCCGCTGCTAAATGTTTTACTTTAAAATGGCACAGTATAATTATTTATTACTTGTTAAGTTAAAAAATGTCAGCGAGCCATATCGCGTTATCGAAAGAGCCATAGGTTCCCGACCCCTGATCTAGGGGGCACATCGTTCAATTTCTAAGTGGATAGGCTCTGATATGTAATTTTACACAGATTGCTTTGTGTACCTGAGACATAAAATCTGACATTTGAAACCCATCATATGATTTAATGTAAGGCCCTACACAAAGAGAAATTAATTAGCCACCTACTCTTGTCTCCAGCCACGCTGTTGCTGCATCTTCCTGTGAGAGAACACAAGCCGAACAACAAACATGAGGAAGCATGGAAATGTGTGTGGGTCACAAATAAAACGCTAGGAGGCGACATCTTCATAAGCAAGAGACGAGCCAAATCAACGTCTGCTTTTTATTACTGTTCATGTCGAGGCTTAAAAAAACTGCAGGTGATAATGAAGTCATGGTCACATGTGCATGGTCACGGCACTTTAAAGACCTACTACATAATGTGACTATAAGCAACGAAGCTGCGAGAATATAGACTTTAGTAAAAGTATTATTTAGTGGAGCATTTAAATTAGAGCGTGTGCGATGATAATATGTAAATTTTGTATTGTTTATCAGCTGTTTTTTATTGATTAAGAGCGTTTGGAATAGTCTTAAATTGTCCATATTGCAAATTGAAATCGTCCTTTAAGTTATGTTTCCATCGCACTTTGGCGTCTTACAGAAACGCACGTTGCTATGAACCATACTTTGCTTTAAGTTGAAGTGACCTTACCTAAAAGCTCGTCTCCTGGATGACAAGTCTGCTGCTGCGGGTCGCACAAACAACTTCTCGTCAAGGAAAGAAGCAGCCCCAAAAGTCCTAAACGCATGTTGGAGTGCAGTTACGGCGGTGTGTGATGTGGCAGTGTGCGTGGGTTTGAAGCTGCAACTGTTCTGTTCTCTAGGTTGGATGATAATTACCACACACAGCACGGAAACCTCCTTCCTTTGTCTGCGCGGAGCATCCCTGACCCGAGAAAAGTGCAGCGCGCCAGGATTATGTTCACTGCTGTGCGTTACGAGCGAGCGCCGATCATATTTCACTGCACAGCGCTGAGTGTGTGTGTGTGGGGGGGGGGGGGGGGGGAGAAACGTGGCTAGTGGCGGTGGGAGTGAGGAAGTTCATGTCCGTGTGTTTGACATCGTTGAGCTGCTGCCTGTTCACCAATGCAATGCAAGAATAGATCTGCACCATTAGTCTGTGAAACCTCACGTCCTGTTTTATTCTTGTAATGATCATCGATTATAAGACTATTACAGGAATGTATAATGTGTAGTGGTTCCTAACATAGGGGTTAGGAACCCCCAGACGCCCTCAAGATAAATATGAGGGGTCACCTTAAAGCAGGGGTGGGCAGTGTTGGAGGGCCGAATCAACAATAAATTGAACTTAATTCTGCTCAATATTCATTTTCTCCCTTTGTAAAAAGCAGTACATGATATATTTTGATTAGCTGCGACTGGTAATCAAAAGAATAAGGATATTCTCTTCCAATAAATATATGAAATTGTGGAGTGGGTCAAATAGGAAAATACTCCTAGAGAAGTAATAAACAGTAAAAACAATCATTACATCAGTATTCTTCACAAACCAATACTGAAAAGGTGTTTTACAGTATGTAAAGATAAGCAATGAATCAACTTTATACAAAAAGCAATAAGTGCTTTTGATGTTTTTCAGTTCACTTTACTTGTTCAGTGAGAAACATTCAGTCTGTCTTGAGCTTGAACAAGTGCACTGAGATCTGGTTGAATGTCTGAGGTGGATATGTGCAGGACAGCTGACAGGTGATCATCATCTGGATCTGTATCTGGATTTGTTGAACTTCATCACTGAGAATGTCTGTTCACATATGTAGGTAGATCCAAAGAGGACCAGAATCTTCTGAGCATGTCTCCTCATGTGTGGAAAGTTCTCCTCTTTGAGGGAAGAGTAAAACTCAGGCAGTGAGACTGACCCAAAGTGCTCTGACAGAAGTGTGTCAGACTGCAGGTCAATGAGCTGAACATCACTGGGTGCATCGTCCACATTGCATGAAAATGGGGAAAAATCATGTGCATTTCATTCTCAACTGTTTTAAAGTCTTGAAATCGCCTCCAAAACTCACCATGCAGTGCTTCTAACATGGATGAGTACCTGTGGAGGTGATCAGCTGATGGTGTGGCTTCCTTCAGTGTTGGCAAGTGGGTGAGAATGTTGTCCTCCATTTGGCTTGAGAAGCTGCAACTTTCCCATGAAAGCCTTCACTGCGCTGTACATTTCATGCACAAAAAGGCCCTTGCATTGCAGTTTGACATTTAGTTATTCATTAGTGCAGTCACATCTACAGCAAAACCAAGGTCTGCCATCCAGTCTGCATCTGAAAGCTGTGGGACGTCTTTTCCTTTCTTCACACAGAAGTCTTGACTCTTCTCTCAGACACTCTTTGTCCAGGCTGAGCCACCTGACAGCTGTGAGGTAGCCCTATGTCACGATGTTCAGTCTCATTTTCCTCCAAAAGGTGCAACAAACTGTCTGTCACAGTGCTTGACATCAAACAAGCTCTTGACCTGATGAAGTTAACTATTTTAGTTACAACATCAACAACATGGTTAATGTTTAGAACTGACTTACACAACACTTCCTGATGTATAATACAATGCAACAATACCCATTTCTGTTCAGGGTTCATTTCTGTCACTTCATACTGCATTCTCTTCAAAAGTCCAAAATTGTTTCTCCGTCAGATTTGGACAACCATCCGTTGTCACGCCTGCCAGCTTGTCCCATTTCAGTCCCAACTTGTCCACACATGCATTTACCTCCGTGAACACATCCCTCCCTGTTGTTGTCCCTTTCATTGACTGCATGGCTTCTCAAATGCCTCCTTTTTCTCCGGACATACGAGTTCCGCAGAATCCACCAAACACTCCTTGATAAACTTTTTCTAGCGATTTTGTGGGATAAGACATAACTTGTGTTGACAGCTGCATCTCTGGATGTGCAATGTTTTGTAAAAAGTCCTTGTTTGTTTTGCAGTTTAGCTAGCAAAGCACCGACTCCTTTTCCCGCTCTTCGTCAGACAAGTTCTTGAACGGCGACTCAAATTGTAATCCTTGAACACAGCGAGCTGCGCACCACAAACTAAGCACGCGGCTTTACCTTTGACTTCTATAAATACATACTTAGCAGTCCATGTCTTCTTGAAAACGCGGCATTCTGTATCAATCTGTCTTATTTTGGCGTGAGCGGACATTTTGAGGGCCAGCATTACTTGTAGCTGTTCACGCGCGCGGCGCGCATACTTAATAAAGAAAAACAGCACGCTTTTCAAAATAATAGCAACACAGTTAGAAAGTTATTTACACCATGCACGCAATACACTGGTGTTGCTTTTATTTGAAAAGGGTGCTGTTTAAAAAAGTATATATACTTTTTCATATATGTTATAATTTACGATTGTCCTCACGCGGGTTGGCCAGGGCCGGCCAGGTCTGCCTTAAAGGAATAAGAAGAAAATCAGATGGCAAAACTTTTTTTCTTTTCATGTTAAATGCCAGATACTTCGAATTGATCTCATTGGAAGGAAAACACATAGCACATAGTCACTTTTAAGGACATTTTTCATATAGCGCAGTTCTCATTCCTGATCTGACACATATGGATGCACACTCGATGTTTTAAACACGTGGTTATAAAATACTTGGTTATGTTTAGGAATAATATCATGATTCGGGTTAAAAGAAAGACGTTCGTTATATATATTTAGTTACGTACATACCGGTAAATTGACTAGTAAATGTAAATAAATCAGCGGTTGACTTATGGTTTCACACGGGACACAAACACCGGTCTTCTGGGTGGAAATGACACGTGAAAAGCTAAAAATGCGTTGCAATAACAAGTGAAAATACTTAAGAAATTGACACCATTTGGTGAGACCAGGCTGGATACTTTCGCCTCTTCAGGCATTCTTCAGATGACTCTCATTTTGTTGGAATTGCACACAGCTCATGTGATTAAAGATCACGAGCAAAAACGTTGGGAACCATAGCAACAACACAACTATAATTTAAACTATCTATCACCATTTTACTAGAATCTACTGGTTTTTCACTTGTATGTATATAACGGACTCATAGTGCGTTTGTGGCAATTGTTTTTATTCTTTAATCGTTTAATTGTTGCTGTACACATCCTATTTTTAAACATAATTAAAATACTTTATTATTAGCTTCAATACATTCATCAGAATGACCATTTTTCCAAGATCACTTCGTAACAAATTCCATGTTTCTGCAACCCTACATTTATATTGATGATAGTAATGAACATGGTGCTGTGGGCTTCATGGACTGTGTCATTCTTGGCGATACCTCAGCAGGCAAACTGTGAAAACAGTCTGTGCAGGCGGCAGAGGCCTTCAGGACACATCAGAGGCTGAGTGTGCTCTCATTGATGACACATTGGTATGTGTCCTTCACAGTTCTCCCAGTGGACTTCACTGTGGTCCACCCCCGTGTTAAAGTGTCCATGTGCAAGACACTGACTCCCTTGAATCTGCAGGACTGCTGGTCTTCAGAGACCCTGGCCTCTGACCGTCCTGCAGGAGGGATGCAGTTGTTGAATCATATAAATATTTGCACATGAAGCTCAGGTGATACTGGTAATGCAGTTGTCATCTGTGGTGTCCAGCGTGCTGCTGGCGCTGTGGACAGACAGCAAGTAGTGATTCTTTCTCAGAAACCGGCTGATGATACTAACCAGGACCTTCCTGTACTGCTGCCGCAGCAGGCAGTATACAAAAGGGTCGCTGGAGGTCTTGGCGTAGGACAAGCATTTGGTGATCATGCCCCAGTACTGGGGGATGTGCACAGAGGGAAACAACTCCACCAACCTGCAGGAGGAAGACAAGAAGAACAAGTCAATTCAGTTTCTGTCACACACTTGAAGAAAATCTACAAACTCTGAATATTATGTGATGATAAGTCATAATTAAGAAATAATGATATGTTTAGTTGCTCACCCTCTCATTCCACTTTATGCCTAATTTTATTTTATTTATTATATATATATATATATTTTTTTTTACGCGTTAATTTCGATTAATTAATCACAGAAAAAATAACGTGACAACAAAATGAACGCAGATTAAGGCCCCTTGACTCTTTACGTCACAGACGCGACGCGGCCACAGCAGCCTTGTCAACATGATGAAGTGGATGAGAAAACGTTACTTGGCCCAGTGAATGGAAAGTTTACATTAATAAACTCCCGGATGTAACTGTTGATGCTCTGTTCTGTGAGATTCCTGCAGCAAAGAATGTTCGAACCATCGGAGAACTTCAAGCTGAACTATCACCTCAACGCAAAGCACGTAGCAGCTCGGAGCTAGCTAGCACCGCCGCTGATGCTAAAGTGAGTGACCCGTCTCGTCATCTCTCGATCAGGCGTTCAGACGCAGCATGAGTCGGTCTACCTGAGACACATTAACAACTCCATCACGGAATGTATTGCAATGGACTGCAGGAGGTAGAGGACAGGGGGTTAACTGAGGCTTTACACATGATTCAAATGACACAACTTTTAAGCCGCCACAAGATATTGTTTATTGTGCAATGAAAGGTTTTATGCCAGATTTTAAATTGCACTTTATGTCAAACTGTTGGTCTGTGTTGTCTTAAGATAATTGTGGCAAACAAGATATAGGATAAATAGTATTGAAATAAAAGACATGTTGACCTTTAAGTTTATAATGCTACTCATTGATTCACTCATCTTCCAAAACCCATTTGAATGTTTTGAAATGCTTCTCACAGCAAATATTGATATATGCGATTAATTTAGATTCATTTTTTTAATCGATGGACAGCCCTAATATATATATATATATATATAATTATTATTATTATTATTATTATTATTATTATTATTATTATTATTATTATTGTGTGTGTATGTGTGTGTGTGTGACCATGTCCAACTGTGGTGGTGGTAGGGCCGGCGGTTCACCTTGCCATGTCCTGCATTTGATGAACTGACTTTGCTGTCTGTGTCTGCAGAAATATCAATACAAAGATTTGGGGGGAAAAAATAATCATAATTATGTGAATGTATTTCATAATTATTACTTATTTTCTCATGATTATGAAAAAATATTTTAAGTAGCAAAAATGGGCTTCCAAGGGCCATTATGTCTGGATTAAGTTAAGTTAAAGTTAAAGCCTTTTATTGTCATTATACAAAAGTACAAGATTCAGAGTGCCACTCTGTCTCAGTGTGCAAAAAATACAAAGACATACAGAACATGAAAAACACGGCAGTAGGACAGACAACATAAGCAATCATATGGGGGAATAAATAGTTAAAAATATTTATATAAAAATAATTTATACTTTTTAAAAGTGCAATCAGAGTGTGAATGTGTGTGAAGATGGTTGTGGTTATTGCATTAGGTGTGGTGGTTAAGCAGCCTGACGGCCCAGGGGTAGACACTGTTTTTTAGTCTGTGTGTCTGTGATTTGAAGCTCCTGTATCTTCTCCCAGAAGACAGGAGAGAGAACAGTCTGTGACCTGGGTGAGAGCTGTCCTTTATTATTTTGTTTGCTCTCCTGAGGCAGCGGGAGGTGGATATGTGTTCCAGAGAGGGCAGGGGGCAGCCAATGGTTTTCTCTGCCATCCTAATCACTCTCTGCAGGGCTTTCTTGTCGGCAGCTGAACATCCAGCATACCACACAGAGATGGAGTATGACAGCACGCTCTCGATGGTCGCCCGGTAGAAGGACACCACCATCTTCTTGTTCAGTCTGTTCCTCCGTAGCACCCTCAGGAACCCTCAGGAACCCTCTCCAAAATTTGAACCCTCAGGAACTTAAATGTGGGGACCCTCTCCACTCTCTCTCCATTGAGGTGAAGGGGGGCGGGTTCTGGACGGTGTTTTCTGAAGTCTATGATGATTTCTTTTGTTTTGCTTGTGTTCAGATATAGGTTGTTAGCTGAACACCACGCAGACAGCTTCAGGATCTCGTCGTCTCCCTTATATATTTGGCCGACCACAGTGGTGTCATCTGCAAATTTTATAATGGAGTTGGAGGGGTGAATGGGAGAGCAGTCGTGTGTAGAGTAGAGGGCTCAGCACGCAGCCCTGCAGGGAGCCAGTGCTGAGGGTGCGGGTGGAGGAGCAATAAGGGCCTATTTTCACTGTCTGAGGACGGTCTGTTAGGAAATTGTTTATCCAGGCGCATATGATGGGGGGGAAGCCTAGGCTTGACAGTTTTTCCACTAGTATGTCAGGTATGATGGTGTCTGATTGATTAGCAATCTTTATTAGCTGCTATAATATATATTTTAAATAATCTATACATTTAAGATGATTAATGTAAGCTGGTTACTTAAATGTTGTAATTGAGTGAAGCAGCTGTTAGCTGGGTGGGCACCAGCAACTCACAGATGCATGGATATGAACAAGTGCACAGTATAATTAAATGTGTTGTAGGCCTAATACGCCTGTATGAATATTACTTTAGTATCATGTTGACATTTTGTGTTGGAGAGGTGTTTATTCAATTTTGTTGAACCAACACTCTTTTATATTGTGAGAAA
>NC_041355.1:19750061-19802561 GCF_900634415.1 Cottoperca gobio
GGACGAAGAAAGAAGCTGAGCAAACATTAGCGGTAACTTGTGTCCACCGGGGAAACACTGACTGAATAACGTGAAACTGCTTTGTTGAGTGTTTTTACCGGGTTTTAATCACCGGTTCCATTTGTTTTGTAGAGGAGAAGACCTCTGTGAATAATTTGGCTCTTGGTAAAAACCTCCTGAACGTCTGGATCTTAAGTTAAGCTGAACAAACATTAATGGTTAGGTCGCAGCCACTCCACCCTGTGTCTGCCAAACTGCGTCGGAGAAACACTGATTCTTTACATGAAACTGCTTTATTCAATGTTTTTGTCTGTTTTCCTCACCGGGTCTGTTTGTTTTGGAGAAGAGGAGACCTCTGCAGATAATTTTCTTCGCACTTAAAACCCCCTTGAGTGATGAACACTGAAGGAATCCTCACCGGGAGATGCTGACTGCAATGACGCAATGGTGGAGAAGAGAGTCTCTAAGAGTACAATGGGAGCCAGAGCCTTCAGCCATCAAGCTCCTCTCCAGTGGAACCAGCTTCCAGTTTGTGTTCGGGAGGCAGACACACTCTCCACATTTAAGAGCAGGCTAAATACTTTCCTTTTTGATAAAGCTTATAGTTAGGGCTGGCTCAGGTTTGCTGGATTCATCCAAACTTTCTCTTTTTCAACACAACATCATTTCTGTCAAATATTGTATTTGTACTATGTTTATCGTGTACACATGACATCTATTGCTCGTCTGTCCATCCTGGGAGAGGGATCCCTCCTCAGTTGCTCTCCCTGAGGTTTCTTCCATTTTTTCCCCTTTAATTGTGGGGTTTCTTTTAGGAAGTTTTTCCTTGTGCGATGCGAGGGTCTAAGGACAGAGGGTGTCGTATCCTGTACAGTCTATAAAGCACACTGGGACAAATGTATAATTTGTGGTATTGGGCTATATAAATAAATTTGATTTGATTTGATTTGACATCACCTTATCGTGGTGGAGAGGTTTGTGTGTCCCTATGAACCTGAGAGCTGTGTTGTCTGGAGCCTAGTGCTCCTGGTAGGGTCTCCGAAGGCAAATTGGTCTCAGGCGAGGGGCCAAACTAAGAATGGTTCAAAAATGACCTCATGATACAGAGGGAAAGGAAAGGAGAGACCCTGCCCGGAGGAATCCCGGGGCCCCCATCTGGAGCCAGGCCCAGAGAGAAGGCCCGACAGCGAGCGCCTGGTGGCCGGGCTTGCCAAGGAGCCTGGTCGGGCTCAGCCCGAAGAAGCTACGTGGTGCCTCCCATCCATCCATCCTGTGGACCCACCACTCATGGCAAAAACCGCTAGGATTGGGTGCGCTGTCACAGGTGTAGCAGTGATGGTCAGGGATCTCGACCAGACCCGGGCAGCAGAGGCTGGCTCTGGGGACGTGGAATGTCACCCCTCTGTGGGGGAAGGAGCCGAAACTAGCACGGGAGGTGGAGCGCTACCAGTTGGATCTGGTGGGGCTTACATCTACGCACAGTCTTGGCTCTGGAACCGTACTCCTGGATAGGGGTTGGACTCTATTCTTCTCCGGAGTTGCCCAAGGTGTGAGGCGTCGGGCGGGTGTGGGGATACTCACAAGTCCCCAGCTGAGCGCCGCTACATTGGAGTTCACCCCGGTGGACGAGAGGGTCGCCTCCCTACGCCATCGGGTTATGGGGGGGGGAACTTTGACTGTTGTTTGTGCCTATGCCCAAAACGGGTGGGGGAAGATTCTGGACAGACCTGGTAAGCCCAAACGGGTAGTGCGGGTGAACTGGGAACGTCTGGAGGAAACCACTGTACCTGGAGATCTTCAACTCACACCTCCGGCGGAGCTTTTCAGACATCCCTATGGAGGTTGGGGGCAATGAACCTGAGTGGGTCCATCCATCCATCGTCTACCGCTTATCCGGGATCGGGTCGCGGGGGCAGCAACCCTGAGTGGGTGATGTTCAAAACCTCTATTGCTGAAGCTGCGGTGATGAGCTGTGGTCTAAAGGTCTTAGGTGCCTCAAGGGGCGGTAACCCTCGAACACCGTGGTGGACCCCAGTGGTCAAGGAAGCCGTCCGATTGAAGAAGGAGTCCTTCCGGGTTATGTTATCCGGGAGGACTCCGGAAACAGTTGCAGGGTACCGAAGGACTAGAAGGGCGGCAGCCTCTGTTGTGGCAGAGGCAAAACAGCGGGTGTGGGAGAAGTTCGGAGAAGCTATGGAGAAGGACTCTCGGTCGGCACAAAGGTGCTTCAGGAAAACCATCGGGCACCACAGGAGGGGGAAGTGGGGAACCATCGAAGCTGTGTACAGCAAGGGTGGGACCCTGCTGACTTTGACTGAGAAGGTTATCGGGCGGTGGAAGGAGCACTTTGAGGAACTCCTGAATCCGACTAACACGCCCTCTATGGTAGAGGCAGAGCTGGAAGCTGATGGGGGATCATTGTCAATTTCATTGATGGAAGTCACTGAGGTAGTCAAACAAGTCCATAGTGGCAAAGCCGCAGGGGTTGATGAGATCCGTCCAGAAATGCTGAAGGCTTTGGGTGTTGAGGGGCTGTCTTGGTTGACATGCCTCGTCAACATTGCGTGGAAGTCTGGGACAGTGCCTAGGGGGTGGCAGACCGGGGTGGTGGTTCCCCTATTTAAAAAGGGGGACCAGAGAGTGTGTGCCAACTACAGGGGTATCACACTTCTCAGCCTCCCTGGTAAAGTCTACTCCAAGGTACTGGAAAGGAGGGTTCGGCCGGTAGTTGAACCTCTGATTGAAGAGGAACAATGCGGATTCAATCCTGGTCGTGGAACAATGGACCAACTCTTCACTCTTGCAAGGATCCTGGAGAGGGCCTGGGAGTATGCCCATCCGGTCTACATGTGTTTTGTGGATCTGGAGAAGGTGTATGACCGGGTCCCCCGGGTGATACTGTGGGAGGTGCTGCAGGAGTATGGGGTGGGGGGGGTCACTTCTGAGGGCCATCCAATCCCTGTACGAGGCGTAGTCATGGTGGAGAGGGGTTGCAGTTCGGTGGCCTGAGGATCTCATCGCTGCTCTTTGCAGATCATGTGGTCCTGATGGCATCACCGGTCTGTGACCTTCAGCAGTCACTGGATCGGTTCACAGCCGAGTGTGAAGCGGTTGGGATGAGGATCAGCACCTCAAAATCTGAGGCCATGGCTCTCAGCAGGAAACCGGTGGATTGCCTACTCTGGGTAGGGAATGAGCCCTTACCCCAAGTGAAGAAGTTCAAGTACCTCGGGGTCTTGATCGCGAGTGAGGGGACGATGGACCAAGAGATTGGCCGGAGAATCGGAGCAGCGGGGGCGGTACTGCAGTCGCTTTACCGCACCGTTGTGACGAAAATAGAGCTGAGCCAGTAGGCAAAGCTCTCAATCTACCGGTCGATCTTTGTTCCTACCCTCACCTATGGTCATGAAGGCTGGGTCATGACCAAAAGAACGAGATCACGGGTACAAGCGGCCGAAATGGGTTTTCTCAGACGGGTGGCTGGCGTCTCCCTTAGAGATATGGTGAGAAGCTCAGCCATCCGGGAGAGACTCGAAGTAGAGCCGCTGCTCCTTTACGTTGAAAGGAGCCAGTTGAGGTGGTTCGGGCATCTAGTAAGGATGCCACCTGGGCGCCTCACTAGGGAGGTGTTCCAGGCACGTCCAGCTGGGAGGAGACCCCGGGGAAGACCCAGGACTCGGTGGAGAGATTATATCTCCTCACTGGCCTGGGAACGCCTCGGGATCCTCCAGTCGGAGCTGGAGGATGTGGCCCGGAGAAGGGAAGTTTGGGGTTCCTTACTGGAGCTGCTGCCACCGCGACCCGATCCCGGATAAGCAGTAGACGATGGATGGATGGATGGTTGATATGACAACGACTCCCTTGATCCCACGCTACTTCCGGACGCCACCAAACTCTGTGTTTTGTTTTGTTTTGATAGAGAGATCCCTGTGGCTGAAAATGAAATTATAAAAAATTATAACTAACTTTCTCATTTAAATACTCATTTAATAACAGTTTACACCCCACAGACGCAGCTCTTTACAACAAAAGGCCAGTCACTACTGAGGGAGGAGAATCTCTTCTTTTTGGCAGCTGTGACCCTGATCTGTCTGCTATATTCAATTCAACGCTACACCCAAAAGACCTGAGAGCAAGGCCTTTTGTTGAGGTGATGGTAGCACGCCCCTGTCCCGATATGATGATGACGATGATGATGCTGATGAGATAAGAATAGGAGATGAGAAAATTTAAATAAACAAATGTCATGGGTGAGTGTTTCTGTACGGTGGGAGTGTGGGTGTAAAAATAGGTCTTAGCCCTATGAGTTACAGAGCAAACACTCCGCACACAAACGCTAACTCACACAGACACTCACATGTCCAGACACACACACACACACACACACACACACACACACACACTCACTTTCATTCATGCTCTCTGTCACTCTCACTCTCATATAATGTCTAGATTCTAGACATTTCAAAAGTTCAACGCTTATTCTAGACTCTAGAATAAGTGTTGAACTTTCGAGAATAAATCAAAGTTATAGCATTAGCGCATATACTTAAAGTTCAACTTTTTCGAAATGCAAAATCTATTTTTTCCCCTTATGTCTGGCCCTAATACTCTTCTGCATCTCTATTCTTGATTTGTAAACAGATGTTATCACTAATATTCATTTATCTGTGTTATACCCATGTCATGTTTTCTGTTTTTTCTGCATTGTTAAAGTTCAGTCAAATGATAAGGTGCTGAGTCAGTGTTTATGATATGAAAAGTGCTTGTATTCATGGTGCTGCTTCAGGGACATGAGATGAGATCCTCTGATCATCACAAGTTTTGTTGATAGGAAAAGTGTTACCTAGTGCTGCCTCTAGATTAGGGGTGGGGAACCTTGTTCCTATCAACGGTCATTTGTTTTTTTACAACATCCTTCGAGGGCCATACTAATTATTGAACTCATAACTTCTGCAAATTTCTTTAAGACACAGCCCATTCATTTCACCTTTCTTTTATGCTGTGCAAAAAAGTAACTTTTTTATACATGTATCTTTCTGTTTTATCAGAAATCTATTTATCTTGTCACAGCAAAAGAACATATGAAGTAAACAGGCAGTACACAACAATTAAATAGAATACAAAATAAAATAAGTACCAAGTGGTTGATAGAAAATAAAGTGAGTATTGTAAATGGCAGTGATAATTGCACAGCAGTGGTGAAATAGTCTGTTCTTGGTGTGGTGGTCTACCTCTTTATCTTTACATGTTTGTATGTTACGCTCTGCAGAGAGCTGCTTGTTGGGCCAAACTCCGCCGAAGAGCCTTAACTTTATCCAAACACACTCATCCCTTCAGCACGTGCAGTTTGACATTTTCGTGCTGTAATGACGCTCGAGATTATTTTTCATCACCACAAGCGTGTCCGCAGAAACTAGGCACACTGGCCTTTTACTTCCACAGAGAAATCATCGTTCGTCAATTTCTCCTGGAAAGTAAGACATTCCGCATCTACCTTTCTCTGTTTTACACTCGCCATGCTGCGTTCGCTGATGTCAATGACAGTCTCGTTTAATATTGAAGTTTTTTTATATGACGTGACCACGTGATGACACGTTCCGCTCGTGTTGTGTTCAAGGACCCTGACCTTGGCCAGGAAAAACAGTCAGTCGCCCGTTTTTATTCTATTGAGGTCTAGATATATATTAATTTTTCAGCATTGACTTTTGGTTTCACACGAGACAGGAACTCCTCTTCTCTCCCCCACCCAACCTAATCAGCATATTATGATATCATTTGAAGTGGGTGGGAAAGATCAGGGGGCAGCAGAGCCATTAATAATCATGTTCTGCAAACCATAGTCCCACGAAACGTCTAGGCCAGGGGTCGGGAACATATGACTCGTGAGCCATATATGGCTCTTTCGATAACGCAATATGGCTCGCAGACAATTTTGAGCTTACGTTTTTTAACAAGTAATAAATAATTATATTGCGTCATTTTAAAGTAAAACATTTAGCAGCGGATTTGTTTTTAGTTCTCCCCTCTCCTTTTCTCCGCTCGGTCTCTGGCTGTAGGTTAAGGTGTGTTTACACGGTTGTGTGTAGGGGGCGGAGCCCTGCCCTTTGCGAAACCGAGCAAAGGAGAAACTGCACAAAGCAAGCAGTAGACCGGGGGTGTCAAACCATACCTGTCAACCCTCCCGTTTTTCCCGGGATTATCCCGTATTTTTACTTCCATCCTGTTTTTCTCCCGTTTAAATATTCTCCCGTAATTATCCCGTATTTTTAACCTTTCAAAAAAAAAAATAGGCGTATAAAAAAAAGTGTAAAGTGGCCTCCGGTAGAGCAGATGGCAGTATTATGTTTAACTTTAGCTGAAAAACGTTATCCGCCAGTAAACACACAGAAGAAGAAAACAGGGAACAATAACACAAAAAAAGAAAACGAAAACATATGGATGAGAGTCGCAGTTGTACCTGCCAAACAAGTTAAAACTTTATGTAAGTACCAAATGGGAGGAGACCTTCCCTTATTTATTAATATTATTATTATTCAAGAAAAATCGTCCAAGCACAAGCACGCCAAGAGCCACAAAAACATACACTGTCAATAACTTCATGTGTAGCAAGAACTGTTTTGGAGGCAGACCAAGTGACCAAAGCTGAGGGAAAGATGTCGATGCTTTGCGCTAAAAATAATGTAGCCTTCAGCTTCTGCGTTGATTTCAGTCGCAGTGTAGCGACATGTTTCCCGACTCTGCCATCACAAGGAAGTAGGCTACTCGTCGGGGGAAACAAAAGCCACACAACTAATAAAGTAATACATACTTTAAGTAAACATGTATTTCCTGAATGTATATACCCGTCCCTTATGTGTTTACGTTTACATTGGTGGCTGAGAGCTGTTAAGATATGGGCGGAGTCCGGCAAAAAATGTCCCTTATTTTAAAATTCCAATGTTGACAGGTATGTGTCAAACTCTATCACAGAGAGGGCCAACATTAAAAACTGGGACTACGTCGAGGGCCAAATACGGTCCACATTTATTGAACAGGGTACACATATTGGATAAAGTGCAAAAAGATATGGAACATATTTAAGTCAACTGCAAACGGATTGCTGAGCAGTTCAATTAAAATATCTGAGCTGCAAAGTCGGCAAAGACGCTCAGTTTATCAGCAGAATGTGGTCGGGAACACAGCGGTGGAGATGTTTGTCAGTGTTTGGAAACACGTAGTGACCAAAGTTTCCTTGCTGCATCCGTGTCTCCCACAGGCAGCTTGGCTTAGAAAGCTCTCACTGCATCACACATGTCTATGATCACACGGCCCTGAAGCTGCAGGTTTGACAGTGAGATGATTCGTTATGTCGCACAAACAGGCCAGCTCACATCGTCACTTTCGTCCCAGAGATCTGTGGTGTCTTTCCCTTTGCTTTCCAAAAACTTTAATTTCTTTCACACATTTATATACTTCCTCAAATGTATTTTCCCGTGGTTGTGCCATGCATTGATTTAATTACCAAAACCGGCGGGCCAGTTATCACAGACAGTTATTTCTTGCGGGCCGGATATAATTGCCTTGAGTTTGGCCCCCGTGCAGTAAACACTGAAACGTGCACATAAATGAGATAAATAACGTAAGCGTTTAGTTTATTTAATAAAAGAACACCTGTTCAATGAAACACTGATACCGCTATTAGTACTCGGAGACGTGTTATTCTTTTTTATTTATATATTTTATTTTATTTATCATAGTAGACATCCCTTTGTCAAAAGAACAAGCACCGATTGCAAGGTTTTGCTAACCGTCGCTCTAAAATTATAGGCAAAATACAGATCTGATCATTGAACATTCCTCAAAAAAGCATATATATCCAATATATGACAACTAAAGCCATCAGTGATGTGTTATAGACTGTATGTAAAACAAATAGAAGGAAGTTTGGTTTTATCCCAGAAGCCATTCAACTTCAAGAAACCTTATTTATATATTGATAAATGCACTTGCACTTTGACACTTTTCAGAATTGTCCCACTCAACCCTTTGTGCAGAGTTACAGTTCATAGGACATTTTCTTCTAGGTAATTGTCCTTTGGGCTGTTTTTGGGTTCCTATTATCTTTGCAATTCAGCGAAAACATTATTGTGTTTAGACAATTCTGGCCCCCGGCTCAGGCCATTAAAGTGGTTCACCATGTGGTTCTCTACTTATCCAAGATCCTATCCAAGATTACAGTTTCTGCTTTCCATGGTGTCCTGGCTTATTGTTTATTTTTATAAAAGTGTGCTCCAGATGTCTCCTTTTTTATCTTAACTTCTAGATGCTGTATCCTAAAAAAGTTAGGAAACAATATTGTTTTGCCACTTCCAGTAAACCAGATATATGACCACCTGTGCTTCTCAGAAAGGTAGTGAAACCAAGCAAATATCTCTGAGACATAATTGACAAAAACAGGAACCTTTTCCAACTACAGTAAAATGTTGCTTTTAAAAGTGTCAACTTTACCCACAGAATACTGGCCCTGTAGCTCGGGCACAGCAGGAATTACTCCCATTAAGAGACTTAGCCAGCTATACAGCTTCAGTACGAGGCAATTACTGTGTTTCTTCAAACACTAAATAAACTGCACAGGCAGGAAGGGTGATTGGGACTGCTTACACACATTAAACAAACCCACACACACACCACCATTATATAATATATAATGTCACAAGATGAGGAAATGCAGCTGAATTACTTAAAATCCCAAGAAATGTCTGAGTAAGAAGCAAGAGGAGTTAAGGGAAGAGAGAGAGACAGAGCGAGAGACGATAAAGAATGAGTCAGCAGTCTGCCAGGAGAAGGGAGTTGAGAGACAGAGGAAGGGCTCACTAGCCGAGCCCTGACAAAAGAATTTCTGGGCTCACTTTACTGTGTTACTTACTGTGTGTGTGTGTGTGTGTGTGTGTGTGTGTGTGTGTGTGTGTGTGTGTGTGTGTGTGTGTGTGTCATTTTCTTTGGCAGGGTGTACATGAAGCCATCCTGTTCTGAGGAATTTGTGTACAACCACAGCAAAGCTCAGGCTTCCATCTCTGTTTTGAAAGAGATTTGTTGAACAGTTTTGCTCGGAGCATTACATAAATACTTGAATCTCAAATGAATAGTTCCACATTTTGGAAAATACGCTTTGTTCGCTTTCTTGCCAAGCATTAGCTGAGAGGATTGATACTATTTTATACTAGGATATATAGGATTATACTAGTCTCGTGCATTATTTAGCCACTGCCAGCAGGCAGTTAGCCTGGACAGACACAGGGGGAACTATCAGGATGTATACCTATAACTTCTAATTCTTCTCAAGACCACTATACATAATGTTAATCTGTACACAAACAGAAATGCTAAAATGATAATTTGTGGTTTTACATTAGTTTATTTTAATTACAAGGCTCCAGGAAGTCACTGCTACTAGGGCCAAATAAATATTTACAGAAACTTCATGTAAAACCACAACATGTGATTTTTACAGTTAATGTTTGTGTTCTAATTACACACATGAGATCAATCCTATTCATTAGTACGCTTTACACTTTGAAGAGAGCCTGGCTATGGATGTATAAAGAAAACTGGATACAGGAACAGCGCCGGAAGACAAAATGTGGAATTACAACGTCCGGTTCTGTCACGTGATGCCATTGGGTGTCATGATCCACTTTTTTTAGGTAAATCAACTTCCCAGTGCAAACATTTGAATAGCCTTTATTGAAATCATTAGGTCCTAAAAGTTGTAAAACTCACTATTAGCCAAATCCAGAGTTGTTTTTGTGCCATCGTTCATGTGAATGAGCCCGAGATAGAGCGGCAGGGAGGGGGGGTTTAAGGAAACGCTAGTGCGCTTGCTTTATTGGTTCCATGGATGCAGAAGATCTGGGTAATTATATAGCTGGAAGTCAAATTATTTTGCTGTCATGCACCACTCAGCAGCTTTTATGTGAATGAACGGGGCCCGCCTCCAACACTGTAAGGGTTGATTATACAAAGAGGGGTTGACCTTGTGTCAACCCCTCTTTGTATAATCAACCCTTCCTAGCTTCTTGGACAGCAATCTGTTTGGATGGACTAAAAGATAAACAAGAAAGGAGTCCTCCACTGTCTCACTTCAGTCCAATAACAACTTTAAAATGACTGCGGATAGCCAGAGTAGCTCCAGAGGAAAACTCTGTGAAAGCAGATCACACTTTGGCAGGAATGCATGGAATTCCAGCCCTCATTAAATCTCCCAAAACTACATGGCCTTTGGAAAATGAAATAATCAGTGTAACAGCTTTCCTAAGGATATACACAGACTATCCTTGCATGTGCAGATCTGCACTTGAATGTATCTTTTTTTTCTCACGTTTATGATTCCAGGCGGAATACTCCGCACAACAACACATGGATCTACTTATCTTTTTACAAGACTAATCGTCCAGTTGTGGAGTCTCATTGTGTGGGAGATGTGGCCTTTAGCTGTTTTATAATGTATGTTCCTTTGTGTGTGTGGGTGTATGTGTGTGGTGGGTTGAAATACTTTCTTTTTGCCTGCTCAGAAGTTATTTTTCTCTTGGTAAGAAGTAGGTTGCCTACAGTTTTGCTCAGTAAGGCGTTGAGTCACACAGTGAGAGTTGGATTCCAGACAGATGGAAGTAGTTAGGCCTGTACTACTGTAATGCCACAGTGTAACAGGATTTAAAAAAAATTAAAACTAATCTGTCTATAGCTCTGCTGACATGCCAGATGCCACAGTCTGCAGCCTGTTGTAGTCTATTGTGCTCGCTGGAGATTCAATTGAAGCCACATGATGTAATTGTACTGTTTTGCTATTTCTTCTTGGAACATTTCCCAGTCTTATGTTGCTCACTACCTTGACCATATGAGAACCCACAGACACATCCAAAATCCAGTGAAGCATTCACATGTTTAGGTAAAAGCAATACCACAGTGCGGAAAAACTCTGTTACAAGTTAAAGTCCTGCATTTAAAATGTTAGTACATAAGCATTAGCATCCAAATATACCAACAATAAAAGTACTCATTATGTAGAAAGGTCCATTTCAGGTCATTTCAACTGCATACTGCTGGATAGTTTAACAAACTGTATAATAATACATCATACTTTGCAGATTTCTTTGAATCTGAAAAGTGATAACTAAATAAATGTAGCAATGTAGTAAAAAAGTAAAATATTTCCCTCTAAAATGTAATACAGTAGAAGTATAAAGTAGGGGCGTCCCGGTAGCACAGGCGACCCATATATAAAGGCTGAGTCCTTGCCACAGCGGCCACTGGTTTGAGTCCGACCTGTGGCCATTTGCAGTATGTCATTCCCCTTCTCTCTCCCCCTTTCACAATCTGCACTTCTCACTATCCAATTATCAAAAATATAACTTTAAAAACAAAGTAAAGTAAAGTAGAATAACGTGGACAGAACAAGTATCTCAAAATTGTATTTAATTGCAGCACTCGAGTACATGTTCTTACTTTCCACCACTGCCAAGAGGGTTCTCTGTATTATTAATATAACCAGCTCAGTGTTAGTAGAAGCCAAATAATTACATTTTAGGTAATTTGAGTGGCACATAAAATGCATGGGTGTTTGTTTGCATGCAGCATAGAGATGATAAGCGTGCATTAAGAGCCGCTGATGGCACTCAGAATGTCATCAGGTTCTGAGGTCACTGATGACTCACAGTTTGACATTACATAGGGCATTATGATTGCTGCCTGCTATAAATATCTCTCAGTCCTTACCTCTTTCTCTCTCTGAATGATAAACAAGGCATCAGGGGAACATGTGTCTGAGCTGAAGGTTTGTTATTCCCTATGGATGTATTTCCTGGAGGGCTAAGGTCCCTGGATCCTAACCCAGCCTTGTCCTCAGCTGGGCTAAAAGTGTGGGCAGCCCCCCTCTGTCTGAACTAAAACCCTGCTTCATTTAGTATTCATCAAAAGTGCAATGTGTAAGATGTGCCAGAATCTTTGTTTAAAACGTTCAAAAAGATGAACTTACATTATCAACAGAATGTGAAGAGGTTAGTGTTGACTTCATGTCAAAGACGTCCGTGTGTTGTGCTGCAGAGATCTAATGAAATTAGCATGCTAACGACCTAGCCCGATGCTGGCTGAATTAGTTGACTGTCTCCCGGAGCCGCCACGCGCTTTCCTACCGGCAGGGTGGTCTCCTGATAACGGGGAGGACGAGACCAAGAAGGTCGATTTCTTGTTTCTGCCACTTTGGATTTGGTCTGATAGACAAAATATCTAAACATACACAGACCGTACAGCCCCAGTCAGTGGCACAGTGAACACAAAGATGGCTAACGTGAACTACAGGTCGATGCCTCCTGTACAGATTATAACATAGCAGTGTTATTTTGACAGGCTCTCAGAGTTTCGGCAGTTTGGTCTAATTTTGTGTATTCTTGCACTATTACTAGTATCTTTTATAACTGATGACTAAATTTGAATTGTATGGACCCAGTTTAGAGGTGAGATGCTGCCCCCTATTTCTTTGGAGCAGGTGGCCAGGCATTACACTTTGCACCTTTAAGAGTTTATAGACTCCATAACTAATAGCCTGAAGGTAAAATAATCTGCTTTATTAGAAATTCTCTGGGAGTGATTTGATAAGATTTGATTGACATTTATGGCAACATAAGTAAACATGCCACAACTGTAATCAGAGTCTAATTCAAATGTTCCTAAATCCCGATTGATAGATATATGACATCACCTTTTTCCACTGTCCCGCCGCCCACTTCAAAACAGAGTAAGAGGAGCACAGATACAGAAACCTCTTATGTAAAATAACCAAAAATGTTCTCACTTTTGTAGAATAATTGTACATTGCAGAACATCATCACTGGTGGTGAGAAGAGGTTGAGAAAATATGTCTTCAGGGCCTTTACATCTGTGATACAGCACAAACAAAACAAAAGTTTCAAGAGGGGAATGTCGACAAACAAAAAAGGATGAAATGCAAACTCAAGACAAGCCAATATAGTGTATTAGTAAAGGGTTCCAATTCAAGTACTCCATGATTTAGTATTGCACTTCTATAAACATGGCGGACTCAACAGAGAGATTAAACAAAGAATTGGCAAAATGACAGGAGCAGAGGCAGCGATATCTTGAGTTTACAAAGGTCAAACTGCTGGATCTTAGCTTTTGTTAGACCCTACCACGTCTTTGAAACTCCAGGCCTCGTTTGCAACGCAGGATTTTTTCTTATGAAACTGAAGTCTCCACGCCCAAGCCGAGATAACCCTGATGACATCACCAGAACAGAAATAAAAGAGTCCATCAATTTAAACCAAAATCTCCAATGACGTCTGCATATTACTGTAAATAGTTTTTCATCTAAAACTGTATGGTCGATGAACATTTCAGTTTGGTGAATATGGTCTTTACTGAGCACATATTGTGTCATAATAATAGCACCTCGTCCAGTTTTAGATATTCAACCCTCTACTTTAGCTTGAACATTACCCAGTTAGAGAGCAGAGCTTTATGTGGACTGCTTCACATATACAGTAGCCTTATAATCAGCAGCAGCTGCCACGTCAGGAGCGTATTATTATTATACCCAACACGCCATCCAGTGGTCTATTTGGGAATAATAACCTGGGTTTAATTTAAACCAGACTTGACTCCATTTGGCCTCCAGATGGTGACACATGTCACTGATTAATGGCTTGAGCAGGGCCTTATGGGAAATATACTCCTCCTGTCTGACTCCACTGAGGTAGTGCGGCGCTCTGCTTTGACTATGTGTCTTGGCAAGACTAGGAAACATCACACACACTCTCAAACAACAGGGTCATTCTCTCTTTGCTCTATCCCAATCTCTTTTCCCCCCATCGTCCTCCTGTGTATGTCTTTCCCAGTGACAATAGCCACATGTTGCAGCCTTGCATGAGGATTTCCATTACCAAAACCGGAGAGGATAAAAGTGAGTTTTCCAGTTACAGCACTTTTCCTCAGTCTGTGTACTCTGTGTCTGTAGGCTTAGGTTTGTTTAAATAAGGACAACGTCTTTCCAAGGCGGAGTGGGAGGGAGGAGGCACCATACAAATAAAGAAAACAAATCTGCCGTCTGTGCAGATCGACAACAGCTGCTGAACAGACAAATACATACAGTATATATATATATATATATATATATATATATATATATATATATATATATATATATATATACAGTGCAATATGTTTATCCTCTACAGTGTTTTGAGTATTGTAATAAACTACTGTACTTATTTATGGTTCTGATAAAACAGGCAGGAGCTGTTCAATCCTTAGTATTGATGTTTCATTATGACAGCAACTGTGTTGTGTGGTTTATTTAGTATTGATTAATAACAGCAAAATAAAGGTCTATAAACTATAACTATGAACTACAACAGTCCTCAGAGATCTCACCTTCACAGATAGGAAAGGTTTGGAGATGAGGTTTAACACATAAATAAATATATACCTAATAGATCGATACACAATAGATATGAACACCACAGCTAAACAAATGTCCAAATTTACACTGTATGGATTTAACGGGCAGCACATTAAAGGCCTGGTTGTATGATATAAAGAGTGAAAAGAGAGAAGACGAAACAACTGCTGAAATATTCAAATACTTTACAGCTCTACCTTTTTTGCGATATATATTGTGATATGATAAAGTACAGGAATGTTCACCCTAAAAAGTGCAAATCTGGTGCAGTTTGAGAGCAAAATTAATGTTGATGCTGAAATATATGGTGCAGCCATACCTTTAGCATTTTGACACCATGATGAATGAAGAATACAAATATATATTTTATCTCAAATGGAAAGAAACCATGAAATGTAATGAAAAGCCCCAAAACAAATAATTCTGTATGGACAGATATGACTAGGGTTAGGGGGAAAGAACGTTTCTTTTGTAGTTTAGGTGTACTGCCACTTTAAAGGTTCAATGTGTAATTCTGAGCCACCTGCTCCAAAGAAATGAATGAGTGAGTCAGTCAGTCAGTCAGTCAGTGAATGAGTCAGTGAGTGAGTCAGTGAATGAGTGAGTGAGTCAGTCAGTCAGTGAATGAGTGAGTGAGTCAGTCAGTGAGTGAGTCAGTCAGTGAATGAGTGAGTCAGTGAGTCAGTCAGTGAGTGAGTCAGTCAGTGAATGAGTGAGTCAGTGAATGAGTGAGTCAGTGAGTGAGTATGTCAGTGAATGAGTGAGTCAGTCAGTCAGTGAATGAGTGAGTCAGTGAGTCAGTGAATGAGTGAGTGAGTCAGTGAGTGAGTCAGTGAGTGAGTGAGTCAGTCAGTCAGTGAATGAGTGAGTCAGTGAGTGAGTCAGTGAGTGAGTGAGTCAGTCAGTCAGTGAATGAGTGAGTCAGTGAGTGAGTCAGTGAGTGAGTGAGTCAGTCAGTCAGTGAATGAGTGAGTCAGTGAGTGAGTGAGTCAGTCAGTCAGTGAATGAGTGAGTCAGTGAGTCAGTCAGTCAGTCAGTCAGTGAATGAGTGAGTGAGTCAGTGAGTCAGTCAGTCAGTCAGTCAGTGAATGAATGAGTCAGTGAGTGAGTCAGTGAGTGAGTCAGTGAGTGAGTCAGTGAGTGAGTCAGTGAGACATTTGCTCTATTTCCTCCGGTTATGTTCCAAAGTTTGGAACAATGGCTCATGTTATAGCCCTACATAAGAGAGGTGGAGTTAACGATCTCAAAAGAGAAATTTGCAACATTTTTGTGTGGATGTAAAGTCAGTGTTGATGGTAAATGTAATCCATTGAAGCAACAAACTCCTCAGTGTGTGCTATATTGACCGCGGAAGCTGAGTTCACAGTTGTAACATCTGTTGTACTTCCTGCCCCAAGCAGCTTCATTTGACGTAGCAGTGACGGAACTGGTGGTGAAGAAGAACTGAAGTCTGTTTCAGCTCGGAATTTTCATCTCCACCTCTGGGTAGCCCGGGGGCGTGCTCTAGACGCCACTACATTTCCAACAGTGCACAATGGCATCCCAAAATACACCAAAAAAACCACAAACTACATCATCCAAAATAATCATAAAGTTGAATCAACACAAACTGATCAACACAAACTTCATGAAGGCAGTACATTAATACTTTGACTGTATTAGGTTGATCTAGATGTACCTAATAAACTGGGAACTGAGTGTATATTCTATGTTTTATATTTATCTTACCTGTAGCAACAGCCACCATAGTAGAGAGAAAGTATACTGCTGCACGTATGGAGATTGTTCTGGAGGTTCCAGCACTCAGACTAGAAACTCCTATTAAAAGTGTAAAGTGTAAAGTTACATCACTGTAATGTCATGGACAGTCATGGCAACACAGTTACTGTGCCTGTAATTGTATCATTAGTTTGTGCTTGTGTGAAATAATCAGTTTATAAATAATATATTGTATCATAGTTGATAAGAGATGATAATTACACTCTGAAAACATTAGTTAACTATTTATTAACGGTTTGTTGCACACATAACATTTAATATACTTTAAGTATTATATTTGAATGATTACCAAATGTTTATTAAACCTTTAAGAAATCATTTGTAAAACATTACAGATGGATCAGAAACCAGTTATTAATCATTAACAAAGTATTATAAATACAAATATCTATCGATGTAATGTTTATAGATGCTTCACTAACAATCATCTAAGCTATCATTTCATTGTTGATGTAAAGTAAAATATTGCATAAGTTTAATTAACTATAAATGTACAATTAAATAAGGATGCTTATTAAAAAGTGTTACTGCATTTTCACAAATAAAATAAAAGGTTTCACACATTTGAAAATGTGTTTCAGACAGTGTTCGGGGCTTTACCCAGAATGTAAAGGATGCTTTCACAACAGTAGCAAAAAAACATCACTTGACATGTTAGTTTCCCTTCACTGCCGAATACGAAGCTGTGAATGGGAACCTAAAGATCCCCCAGCCATGGAGAGTCGGTGTCTCAACGTTGAACCATTACTCCTCACTAGCTAACGCTCGGACTGAAGGGAAATCACACTTTGTCAGGTTTTTGTAAAACCTCTTAGAATTCTGTTTCCCCTCAATCGTCATGCCTCGTCCTCAGAGACCATTTATCTGTCTCTCATAAACAATGGACCATTGTGTCAATGAACATTACTCTACTTTTAAAAATTAAGGCCACCGTTCACACACACAGGCATCGATAATGTACTCTTTTAAACATTTACTCAAATCACTCGTCTTGTTTTAGACGCCTCATGGATCACCTCATGGATCACTGAAGTACACGGTCACCAAGAGGGCTTCCCAAAGAGGCATCATCTGCTGTGACTCAATGGAGACTTTTTCTTTTTTAAAGTCAAGAATTTTTTTTAATTGACAGACAAGAAAGGAGAAGCTGAGGAAAGAATAACTGGAAAACACAGTTTTAGAAGAGGATGTTATACATTTATTATTGAACCAGCTTTTGAAATCCAAAAGACGGGGTAAGGGATTAAAAAAATCATTGCACTACTTAATAAAGTATTACTAGTAATAACTCTCATACAAAATGTACAAATGTTTGTTAAAAATGTCATTATCATCATAACAGGCCTTCAAATGATTTTGGTTACAGATATAATACATAATGAAACTACTATGACACCATTTTAATGATAGTTTCATAAAGTGTAAAAGGAAAAATATTCAAACACCCCAACAGCTTGCATGGAAAAGATTAGCAAAATGAATAGATACGCACTAATCAAACTGGTTGCGCCATTTTCTGGAAGAAAACATAAATAGTGGGACTGAGGTAATTGCTATTGTACCAAGCAACAAAAAAATAAAATAAAACTGTCCAACACAAAACAATCCCAAGACTCATAATGGATGCATACAGTCACAAATATGGCCTTTGACCCCAAAGAAAAAAAGGTGATAGAAAATACAATTTCCCTCCATTCCCGTGGATAACACTGAGGGAGAGCTCTTCCTGGTTCTCCACTGACACACTGTTGCTTTGAATTTTCTAGAAAACAAAACTCGGTTTTGAACAAATGTTGTATTGTTTGATGCCGCTACACTGGATAGATACAAGTTGTAGAGAATGGACGTTTTTAGAAAAGGCATCTCAGAAGTAAGACTGTGCAGGTGCCTGGCTGAACTTTTCAAACCAAACATTTTGTCTACGTAATTTCTATAAGACCTATGTTGGGCTGTCATCTTGAAACAAAACACCAGTTGTGATACAATTGTGAAAATTACATTAGAAAGCCTGCTCTGTGCATGAGGTGAACATCTCTAGTTACATTATCACGTGCTGACATAGGCCTTACAGAGATGAGTCATTAAGAAACGGATGTGTAGTGAGGAGAATGTAAAGGAATTGACATATTGTAGCTTCTGGAAATCGATGTGAAGAACATGCAGTTTTTAATCCATTCAAATATCTGTTCTCATACACACACGGCCTGTGGGAAAACTGATCAATGCTTTGGGGAGGTCTTAAATCTACGTATTAAAGTGCTGAAGTGTCACATCCACCGTCTGGTGAAACAGTAGATTAAGCTATGACCTTATAAGTCTCTTCAAACTTGTTCCCCGTCAATGGTGGCGAAATCATTGCATCTTTATCTGCAAACACTTACAGAAAGCTGCTCGAGTACCAAGACGGATAAAGACGCATGTTTTCAAAGGCCTCATTCTCGTAAGAAAGCTAGTAAACTGAGCATGGATGAATGTTTGTGACATTTCTCATGAATGATTTGCATCCACCTGGTCAGCTCTAACTGGATTCACATAACGTGCCTTGAGGGAGAGTTACGGAAGCCCGAAAGGGCCATGGTTCAAACATTTATTGTCCTCAGGTTTTCCTGCGATAACAAGTGAACTTTAATTCTTTTCTCGAGATCACAAGTTACTTATGTCATTATGACGGTGTTGTTTTCATTAGATCATTCTCTCGAGATAATGGCATAATTCATTTGAGATTACAAGAAAACAAAGTTTCATAAATTAAATGTTATCGGCCTTCATCTTGTCATCATGAGAAAACATTTGTCATTTTGAGATCATTACAGAAACAACTCGTAAAATTAACTTATCAAATAATGCAACAAAATGCTTTAACCACGGCCGTTAAGGCTTCCGTACCTATTGGATATGTTGAGATAAATAGTGCCCATCTGTTTCCTTCAGGATATGATGCTGCATTACAAAAGACACGGCTTTCAAACGCCTCCAGCATCGTTAACTTCCAGGGAGGTTTTCCTAACATTAATTTCTGAACAACTCTCGGCTATAAACGGTCTGAAGTCGCCCTCAACCTCCAGTGAGTCTAAATCTATCTGAAGTAGAGTGGGGGGGGGGGAACTGGATTAAGGAAGGCAATGCACTGTACCACATGAACTGTATAAATATCACAGGAGGAGTAACACACACACACGCGTATAGAGAAAATAAAGTCTATTGTCCACTGTTCCAAAGTCGCTTTATTTCACCCCATACAGACTGCTCTCACGCTGAGGAATGCACGAATACACGTAGAGAAAGTAAAATGGACTGATGGTGTTCAACTGGACTTCTAATGAGTCTAGTATAAATGACAGTCTCTGCGAGCCAAGGTGTGAATGCTTTATGATAACCAGAATAATAACGATGAAATTATCATATTCTTTGGACTGCCAATTCTCCCTAAATGTTCATTAGTACAACTATACAGACGCTTTTTCAAAGAAGTTTTGTTTTCTCTCCAGGGCTCATAATGAGTTTTACAAAAATACACATATATATATGTCCCCCTGCACATGACACCGTCTGTGTGTATGTGTTTCAAAGGCCATTCATAGTAATGGGTGACCATGAGCAGAAGGCAGAGTAGTAGGGGCGTAACAGTCCAACAACAGAAGGCCCAGGAAGTCCAGTGATAAAGTGAGTCAGTAGAAAGTTTGCTGATCCCAGGTGAGAATTACTGTTCAGTGTCCTGGGGGGTAAAGAGTGAAGGATTAAGGAGCAATGGTCCCAAGGTATGTGGCAGAATGTGTGAGAGGAAGCTTATAGTAGAAGGAGAAAAGTGATTGGTAGGTGCATCCAAAAGGAAGTCAGGGATTGTGGGTGTTGGCTGTCGATACGAGGTCACTCAGAGTCCCGCTGGACCTCGGAGGCATCGGCTCGACAAATAGGACAAGTTCGGTTAGCCTGGAAGGGGCGACAAATAAGGAGATGAGGCTTAAACGCATAAGAAATATACCTAAAAGATCAATACATACTAATTATGAACACAACAGCTAAGCAAGTTTTCAAACTGTCAATTTATTAAAGGTTTTGAGAGTTCAGCAGATTAAAGGCCTGGTCACACCAGCATGTAAAGAAAGCACAATTTAGTGCATTGAAACAAAACAAAATGTAATATCTGCGACAATGAACGGCCCAGTACGGAGATAACTCAGTACATCATGATCAGTGTGATATTGTTACAGATTGGCGGCAGCATGTTCACGCTTGCTAGCCGTTTGCTCACCATTAACATTTGTTCGCCAACTAGTCCTGTGAGTTTACAAAGCTTTCAGGACACAATATTTTTGCCAAAATGCGTGGATGAAATTTGCTGTGCAACCCCTCTGGTGTGACCAGACTTTAAGGGTGCAGTGGAAAACATCTGATACAATAAAAAGGTACCTGAAATGTCTTCACTCACCTTAAGCCACTTGTCTACACACTTGGCGTGGAACTCGTGATTACAGGGCAAGACCCTCAGGAGCTGGCGAGACTCAAAGTCACACATACACACCACACACCTGTAAGACAAAGCCCGGTTGGTACCATTTTAAAACAGCATCTTGTAGAAATCATACCTCCTCAAACAGACAGAAGACCACATAAACAATCCTCACAACAGTTTTACTTTTGACATTTGAAGTGTTGGGAAGGCAGAAAGGTACTCACATTGTTTGCTCAGACTGATGGTTGTTGGAGTTGAACCTGTATGATGGAAGCTGTTCTATATCGGCCTTCGTTAGACCGCGGGGCTTGGCCTCCCCGAGACGTTCTGCGAGGTTCAACAGGGCCTGAAGGGTTCACATGGAAACGCAAAGTTTAGAGAACAAAGTTCGCAATGGAAACAGTATTAAAAGCTGTTATCATCCGTTAACATTATGATGTGCTGAAGGTTGTGGCAGCAGGGTCGTCCTACCTCATAGTTCTCCACCTCTCCGTCGTCCACATCCAGCTCTAGGTTGATAGTGGGGGCCACATTCGGGGGCACAGGAAGCATAGACCTGTACGTGGTTGAAGACAAGTTACACAAAATGTAGTAAACTGTAGTAAATGTTAGTAAACATGTGTCACGTGTCTGAGGCGTACTGTTAAATAATACTTACAGGAAGTAAGGCAGGAAGCTGGGGTGGTAGGGTGACGGGGGTACAGCCTGCTGAGAGCGGTAACGCCGGCTTGTGAATCGACGAGGCATGAAGTGTGGATAGGGCTGTAAGAGATGGGACAAAGACAAGAACATCCATTTATTCTACCCGGGGTTTGTACATCTTTTCAAGAGGAAAATGAAAACATGTCCAACCTCTCCAAGCCTTTATCATCACATCTTAATTGTTACTATAAATGCAATTGCGTTAAATATAGTTTATAGAATTAATTTATACTCACAGCAATCGATTTATATTGTAATTTTTATTTGACCAGCTGTTCACATTAACTTTGATTGCTGTGTTTTGATAATGATCATTTATTGCTTGCTAACTATCCGAGAAGGAATAAAGAGGATGTATCTGCTATGAATGATGAGTGAACACAAATAGGAGTATATTCATATTCAAGTGTATTCCTACCCTTGGAGACATAACTGTCAAAATTAAGCATTTTCCAAACGTTCAAGACTTTGTAGGATCCTTGTCCACCGACCTTAAAGGCTTTATTTGACCATAATGATATATTATAATCCAAAACAAGTGATGACGATATCATGGTTATGAATGTACTCACCACTGTAAAGAGCTCCTGCGACAGGGGGTCATGGTGCGAGAGGAACTGGAGCGGTGTGGAGGGCGGCAGGGTAGGGGGAGGCTGGTGGTGATGGTGGTGGTGGTGATGGTGGGCGTAGCTGAAGCCTCCGCCTACTGAAAGCTGCTCTCCCAGAAGTTCAACCTCATTTTCGATCCTCTGTAAGGGCTGAGGAGAAACGCACGACGTCAACGATCACGACCAACGGAAAACAGGTGTCATGGTGGGACAAGAACTGGGCCAAAGACGTTTACAACAGGTAAAGTAAAACTAACATGAGCAGATTAAAGGAAACTAAATAAAATCAACGACTTTGTTTTAGAGAACATAAATTCAATTCAGTTTTTTCCGGCTGTAATATATCACTGCATGAAGCTCCGTCAACTCTCGTCACACTGAACCACAGAAACACTCCAGTAGATGGCACTATGCCTCCACTGCTTCACAATTATTTCCAGTTGTTTTTTTTACATGCAGTCTAGTCCTGAAGAATTAATAAACAAGAACATGATTTAAATATTGAAGTAGATCAAATGCCATTTAACCAAGGTCTTCAGCTCAGGTGTAATGTTACCAGCTGGGGTCGTTTTCACAACGGTAGTGAAAGAGTTCTCAAGTTGATCCCAAACCTAAAGATTTAAACATTATGGCCATTCCTACACAGTTCTCCAACCAGGTATTTTGTATGCATTTGCAGCGACATACTTCTGAGACATTATACCTGGCCCCAACAAAAACCAAATCAAAAACTACTAGGAATCCAGAAAATACATTATGAAAACTAACTAAAACTGCTACTGCTACTGCTGCTACTGCTACTGCTGCTACTGCTACTGCTGCTACTGCTACTGCTGCTACTGCTACTACTGCTACTACTGCATAAACATGCCATTATTTTTAGCACAGAATGATGCAATTTCAGGTTAATAAACACCAGATAAACTATAAGAAAGACAAATCATTCACTTACCGATCGCGGCTGTTGCGTCTGGAAAGGCAGGAACTGTGCAGGTGTGGGGAGGTGGGGCGGGTGGTGTGAGAGGTGGGGCGGATGGGGAAGCAGGAACTGAGGGTCACCAGACAGCAGCGAGGGGAAGGCATAGGGCATCGGCAAATGTTGCATTGAACAAGCCTGGAGCATCTGGGAAAAGGGTGCATAAGAAGAGAAAGAGAAAAATTTAATGCATGTTTTCTTTTACCATTTGGTCCTAATGCCACACTTGTTGCCACAAGGTGGCAGCCAAGATCTGGAAGATTAACAAGCCCCTTTATACAGGGAAATGTTCTGCAGGTCTTCCCTAGTTTTACTCACTTTCCTTTTTTAACACTTATCTTTGTCTTTGTTTGAGCTGTAAGAGCGTCTGCACAGCACAACGTGTCCTTTCTTATTAACTAACAAACCCACACACACTCCTACAAACTGCACACACTGTGTTCTTCTCACCGGGTGGTAGTGTTGTCCAGTGCTGAAGACCACACTGCAGGCGGGGACTTGTTGTGAGGAACAGGTAGGGGGAAGGTGCTGGCCGCTACACAAGGGAGCTGCGAGACTGTGCGGAGGGACCGGGGTCACTGTGTAGGAGACCGGGACACTGGCCTGCTGCAGCTGGGGAGAAGACACACCGGTTCATATGCAGCCGCACAGACACACACACACACACACAATGGCACCAACACATACTGGAATCACTGAACCTTACATATTGTTACAAAACTAATATTTTATGGCAATCACTGCTATTATTTTGTGAACATAATTTTTAGTGAAAAACTAAATCATAATGTCCCGTTAAATAAATGACAGATAAATGTGTCACAGCAGAAGTGATAAAGATGAAGATGTTCATCACTTCTATCACTTCCCTGCCTTGATAGCGAGCTAGACCGTTTTTCCATGAGGATATTCATGATCATCCCGATAATGGAAATTCAGCGCAATCAACCGTTTGGGAGTCTTTTTATCGCGCTAAAATCCGTAATCAAAACTCTGGAGAGAGCGTCTATGGCGGTCTTTTGCATTTATCGATTTTACGGCTTGTGTTCTATTTAGTCTTTGCTTGAATGTCCCGTCTGTCTGCAACCTTGTGTCGTATCGCTGTGTCGTGTTGACCAGCTCGCTCTTGAGAATGAGAATCCTAACTAAGACTAACCTGTTCATGCAAGTCCAAGACCATGGCTCCTTGCTGCTGCTGCTGCTGCGTTGCATGATGCTGTTGCTGATGATGGTGGTGAAGGTGATGATGGTGAGCAGCAGGGTGCAGTAGTCGTGGCGACAATGTGGGAGGGTGGAAGGCTCGAGGCTCCTCCAAACCTACCGCCCCGCCTCCAGCCGTGGAAGGCTGACCGTATGGGATGGGTGTGTGTGTCGGGTATGTCTGGTGTGGGGGGGGGTGATGGGGGTTGTGATGGAAATTTTCATCCTGGTGCTCGGATGGCGACAGGCGAGGTGCGGGGCCTTGGGTGGAGGGGTGGTGGTGGTGGGGAGGCAGGTGACGGGTGGGTCTGGAGAGACGGCCACGCTGACGCCTTGCTGGCGGGCTGGAGGTGGGAAGAGAGGGACAGAGTTACATTTGGGAAGCTCACTTAAAGTCTTCCTCCAGACACAATTCAAAGTATGTAAAAAATATACGTGTTTTTATTTTTTACTCTGAAAGGGGGCTGGAAGCCTCTACTGTTGCCCACTTATTGAGAAATTCTTAATCAGGCCTCGCGCCCTGCTCTTTTCCTGCTCGTGCTGACCAGTGCGCTTCAAGATGGCGTCGCAGGGCTCTGGAGCGATGAGCTTTAGCATTTGGTTTATTTTCTCCAGTTAGGACACATCGGAGAGATTCAGCCATACAATGTTAAAATACAATGAGGAGTCGGTTGTGAAGCAACAATGCTGAACCATCTTGTTAGCATATAGAAAACAAATATGCTAACAAGGTTAAACAGTTGATTTTTATTGGAGGGGGTCTTCAACTTACAGTGGAGCAAAGTTGCCGACATCAAGAAATCAACATACCTGCGTCTGTGCCGAGCAGGAGTGAGGCATCTCTCCTGGTGGTAGTGCGCGTGGGGGTGAGGCTGTCTCCGACTTGGGGGCCCTGACTCCCAGGGGCGGATGGGGGGAGATGGGGTGGATGGTGGGGGGGCAGATGAGGTTAGCTGTTCCAAGACAGACTGACTGGACAGCCTCTGGCGCTTTGGACTGGGGCTTTCCTCGCTCTGCGGAGGGAGGGGTTGAAAAATGGATGGATGAGTGTTGTGGTTAGTGACCCATAGCACTCGTATCTAATCAATTTCACCATGCTGAACAGTGCTACAATCCATACTACTGCATGGACACTAACTTCCTTTGTGGTATTTCCTGTATGATCCACTGTGTGTGTGTGTGTGTGTGTGTGTGTGTGTGTGTGTGTGTGTGTGTGTGTGTGTGTGTGTGTGTGTGTGTGTGTGTACTCTGAGGCCCTGAGGGTACAAAGTCACTTCCTCTTGGAGTGTGGAAATGCAAACGCAAGACAAGCACTCACAGGCCCATGTGCGAGTCATACAGTACACACCTCAACTGGAGAGCTCGACAAATACTTTTTCTTGGAGACAAAAAGGAAAAAAAGAGTCAGAGATAAACTGTGCCATAGCTGAAAATGTAGTCATCCAGGTTTAGACTGACTAACTTATCATATACGGTTTCAATCGTATCAACTCATCTCCGAGTCACTTCACTCCACAGCAGTGACTCACACTCGGCAAGGCAAGAACATACACGCTCACTTGTGTGTTAGTTCTTAGTCATTCCGCTGAATGCAGACCTTAGCTGTGCTCCAAAGAACACACCGGTTCTTTAAAAAGGGACACCACAGAGACACAAAACACACACCTTCATATTTCACCATCACTTTTCCCCTCCCTCGACTTTCTCGATCCCCGCTTCCGCCCCTCTTCATGGGAGAGACACGTTGTTAAAGTGTGATAAAAATGACTCAGCGGCTGTGACTTTTTACACACACACACACACACACACACACACACACACAGCTAACAGGAAACAGCTGGAGAGCAGGCTGCAGAAACACACACAGTTATGAAAACGCCCGCAGACATGCGCAAATTCACATTCACACATGGGCAGCTGCCACTGTTTGAGTTCTACAGCCTATAAAAGAACAATACCTTCTGAAGCTCTTTTAGGGGCAAACACTGCTCAACAAAATGCATTCTGACACACACTGTACACTAATGGCACCATCGTTCACTAGCACTGGATGTGACCTGAGCTTCACTCAGCTTATGGGAAAGACAGACAATAACGATGACTTCATTTATTCTTGACCAGAAGACTACATGATAATAGAGGGCTGGAAAGAAGGACGGACAATGGAAGAAACAGAGAAGCAGAGACAGATGAGAGAGAGGAGAAGCTTGGAGGAGCCGCCTGACCCGAAATTACAGAATATATTAAAACCACGATTTTGGTCGTCTGTATTTTCATAAGCCATGTAAATTACCGTGCCTGAGCATTTGTTGTCCAAGACGACCAAAGCATCAGCAAGCCTGGAAGTTATGGCATGATATCTTTAAACCCAGCTTGGAGCTGTGCGGTGGCAAAGGCAGGTGGAAACATTTTCAAATAACAGACCAGGTTATTTTTTGTATTTATGCTGCATGCTACATTTCCCCAGTTCATTCGTACATGTGCCGCCTTGAACATTTCTGATATTCATGGTTGTAAACATGATGATTGAGATTTTTTAATAAACTGACCCTTACTATCAAACACAATTCTTAGCTACTATTAGTTTATCATCGAATAAACGTTAACTTTAGTCGTTACATGAAATCAATTAATATAACTTTTTCAAATACACACTTTACTTTCATGCCATCATTTGCCACACCTCCTTTGTTAGCACACGTCAGGCTGGAGAAGATCCTGATATAAGCAGCCATATGTACTGAATCGAGAACAGATTTTAAATTGAACCATGACCCCAAGAATCGAAATCGAATCAAAATCGTGAGATGCTGAAAGATTCACACCACGCTTAGTATTTATACCAAGAGGCGACGTTCAGAAAGGCTATGAATTTAATTCAATCAGAAAGAAAAGTTCTTTGTTTGATGAGAGTCTGTAATCTTCCAACACAATTAGGTCCTTTTAAATTCCAGAAGACCTTTGCGCATAAAGACACATTTAAAGAATTTTACATATTCCTTTTGGTAAATGAAACAAAAAAAAAAGTCATATGGTCAACTTCCTCATTAAGGGAAGATATGAGCCACGCTATGATCAAAAGTGACATAAAGGCAGGCACACTCTGTCTTTGCCCATTTCTACACAGGCTGGAGGGTACCAGCGAATAACCCCACCCCCAAACCTCTCTGTTCCTCTCAACAACAACCCCCTTCTCTTCCGACCCGACACCCCATAACCTCTGTACCAGCCTAGCCCCAACACCAACACCCTAGGGACATCCGCTGTGCCCATTTTCATATCTAAGGCAGCCTCCTCCATCCCAAGCCTGACATATTTCTCTCTCTCTCTCTCTCTCTCTCGCTCGCTCACACTCTCACACACACACCTCCCATCCCCCCCTTTCCTTCCATCAGATAAGCTGAACCCCTCTTCCTCTTGCTCCCTCCCCCCTTTCCTCTGTCTGGTCTGTCCTGTCCTGTCCGAGACCCCGGCCTTAAAATCTAAGGGGACAAGAAGTTCTTCGACAGGACACAGGACACAGAAAGACACACACACAGACACACACACACACTCTCTTAACGTCTTAACACATGCAGACTATTTCCCATTAGCATGAAAGTTTGATGGGCCTGTCTGCCCGCGTTAGTGGGAGGGGAGCGGTGTTAGACAAAGAAGTGTGTGTCTGTGCGTGTGTGTCTGTGTGTGTCCTCAAGCAGTATGCCTCATGCCTTATGTTCTAATAGAGTGCTTGTTGTGAACATATACATACACGTCTGATCTAAACACATTTCCACTAAAGCCAGAAAAATAGAGAAATAAAAACATGCCGACTCTCAAAGAGGCGCACACACACACACACACACACACACACACACACCCACACACACACACACACACACACACACACACACACACGCCCCAGAAACATTGTGAACGGCTCTATAACAGCACATTCTGCAGTGCTCAGTGTGGAGACCACGCATGCACGCACGCACACACCATCCTGAAGCACAAGTACAGACACACCCTACCGCGTTCTAGTTCACTATGTCCACATTTGGGATGTGCATGCACACACACGCAGTGAGTGTGGCCAGCAGCTGTTGTGGCTTCGCTGTCAATGCTGAGAACCAAAATAAAGAGGAGGCCTTCAGAGAGCATTCACACACACACACACACACACACACACAGAAGAAATACAAGTGAGCCCAGGGTTTCTCTTTCCCAGCATTAGTGCCCTACAAGAAAGTGCGCATGAATGTGCACGCTGAGCAAATATGGCTGTTTGTTTTTACAGATTCATTAATATTTGCAGAAAAGCTTCCACTAACGCTCAAACACTTCTCTCTCCACAACTTATTTTCTTTCCATCAACAAGATTTCAAAGCTCATTTTGTTTCCTCTGCCACTGTTCCTCCCTTCCTCCCCCCTTTCCCTTCCCTCACTCCAACCTAGTCCCACAGCTGGAGGTGAAATCATTAGCAATACCCCCTCCCTGTTTTTCGGCCTCCCCCTCCCTCCCTTTCCTCCCTCTCTCCCTCCAAGCTTTCTGCAACACCTTCCTCAGCATCCTGCCTCCCCTCTTCTCCGGTGTTCTGCTTCATCTGCTTGCTTTTTAACACAGAGCCTTCGCTTGTGACGATGACTACCATTTACTGAAGTACACTTCTCTTTGAAATTATGCCAATATGAACTACATGAGCATTTTTTGCCATCATTGACATGGCAATATTGCTAAAATGATCAGTGATACTATGTTGAAAATATGCAATATGTACATCTTTCTCGTCTTAATTTAAGTTTCTAATAAAAAAATCTATAGTTTATGTTAGTTTCCACAACCACACCAGCTGATTACTAACCAGCACAGTCGTCTCATATAATGGCCTTTTAATTAAATGAAAATAAATAAAAACTCAAATGTGTGGTGGAGCGATGCGAGCCGACAATGTGCTTAAACAACAAGCACACTTTACATTTCTACAGCCTTTGGCTTATGCTGCAGCCGGCTCTCTGCACATGTATAATGTATACCGTATAAACATACTTCAGCGTTTGTGAAACGTAAAGCAGTGTTGACATTTGCAAACTGTGCTGTGTTTGAGTTCACACGCACACGCACGGTTCTGTGTGTCTCAGTCCGTCACCCAGCATCAGCTGAGAGAAGATATCGTCTAATATTGACTCGTGGCAAAGCATGATCTCAATCAGGCGTAACAAAACATCCATACATTTACGATGCCGTAACATAAGTATTAAAAAGGTGTGTGGCTTACCTTATCACTCTCCTCTCCATATGCATGATCTGGGTGGCAGTGGTAGGACCCGCCAGAGGCTCCTACACAGAGAAAAGCAGAATACAACACGCGGTCACACAGTGAGACAACAAGATGCCTACGATCTGTAAAGCCTGGTGTGTTACGTACATTTCACATTCATATAAAATGTTAGACTTGCTCAGGGATCCTACATGTTATAAACTGTAACACATCTAACTTAATGAATTATTTTGTGTGGGATATTACTTCAGTAATTCTTAAATTGGAAATTACAGGAAATATGTTATTTTTCACACATTCATCCCACCAACACAACATTGCCAATGGTAAGTCAACAATGTAATAAAATGTATGAGGGTTTTTTTTTTTTTTTTTTAATAAATTGGATTCCAGTTGGACAACCAACCAATGTGTATCTGGCATAAAAACAACAACTTCCCCAAATTGACTTATGAACTGTAAAGTAATGAATACAGTTGACTAGCTTGAGCTCCTGTATTAATGTGTATTATTTTAAACACAAGCTGCAAAACATGTCAAAACATGTTGTTGAAATGGATAGCACCAATACATCGTGGAAGCCTCCTGTTTATCTACATACAGTCTGTTCAATCCTTTTGTTGTTATTGTTCTTGTGCAACGTGGATTTAATACACAGCAGCAAAAGAAAAAGATGACAACATGTTTGTGAGAAGGGATGCTGACCGTGTGTACGGCACAAAAGTGACAAACACATATGGTGTACTATCAGATCAGTGGCAGTGGATGTAGGTTCACACACACACACACACACAGAATAAACACAGTAATCCTGGATTAGAGAAGCTTTCGGATGATACCGCCGCTTGCATCACCGCTAAGACTTTTACTCTTTTGTTTTTCCACAATCCTTTCATCTTTTTATTGTCTTTTCTACTCAATCTGGCTTTTGTTTTCCCCTTTGTCATGGGCACGTCTTTAGCTGGGGACGTCCTCACCACAGATGGTGGCAGTAGTGTACATACCAAGGGTAAGCACTCCCAAGGGCACTCCAGACAGGGCTACCTTTACATTAGAGATGAAGAGAGCTCAACTAGAAGGGAATAAATGCAACAAAAAAAAGGCTTTTTAAAAAGAGCATTTTTCACTTCTCGGCTGTTTGTTTGTGGGGTTTTTCCTGCTCAAAGCCTCCCTCTTTGAAGAAAGGATGTGATTGACAACAAAGAGATGGGAGAGAGAGTGGAGGTTTTCACAACTGAATTCCTCAATCCCTAAAAAAAAAAAAAAAAAAAAGCAAGGCAAAATAAATGGATTGCAAAGGTTGAGTTAAGTAAAGCTTACATTCGTGAAGTGAACAACCGGCTAAAAGGCTATCTTCGCCGAGATGATTTGAGACGGAGTGCTGGTGAAGCATTCAAGGGACTCGCCGGCTGCACAGCGCTCTTCTGTACGACTCATTCATCAGTCACAATAGGCAGAAATCCAGCTCCCTCCCTGAATATGGTCTCACTTGCACATTGTCAGAGTTCGGTAAATTGAGTCAGAGACGAGTCATTCAGTCGGAGTCCCTCTATACCGCACAACACAGAAGCTACAGAACAGGTTTTAAAATGTTTCGATGACATCATGTCCACTGTTGGACAAACAGACTGCACAGCACAGCACGCACAGTTTACTTTCTACACTTTAGGGCCTCGAGGAAAGTTGAATAGAATTTCAATGCGTGTGGACACGGTCATTTCGTCTACGTCGAGAACGTTTTAGAGAATGCTGATATGGGCAATTTCACGAATATTATAAACTCACACTATCGTCAAGGTAGATATTGGAGCCATATAACAGACACGCTGTAGGCAGAGTCCATGTACAGGTTGGTGGGAAGTAGAGAAAAGAATCAAAGAAGAGAGAATGGCAGGGTTTGTAAAGCTTTTTAAGAAAATAATAATTCAAGCACTTTTCAAGGCACCTAAAGCAAGAATTCCCAGACTCTCAAAGCCTGTATCATTACATTAAATTGTTACTTTTCAAATTGCGAAAAATAAAAGTTTACATAATTCCTTAGTACACACACACACACACACACACACACACACACACACACACACACACACACACTCAATCAATCAATCAATGGATATTGTCACCGTTGATTTAAGCAGCCGTTCATATTCCATTTCATTGTAAGTTTTGTTGGATCTTTCAAAGAGCATTTTAAAATGTAAATGTAAGCATATTCCTAATAAATCTTAAAAACACAATGGTCCAATCAAACACTATCCCAACCCTGGAATTGGTGGAGGAGCTAATTCAATGAATCATTAACAATCGTCACTTTGAATCAATGGGATTTAACAAAGGACAACCTGCACCTTTAGGTTACGAAAAAGCACATTCAAGATGTATTAGGCTTAAACCATTTACAAACATGTTCTTCTGGACAGGTTTCATTCACAGTAACTATTTGAGGATTTCTACACTTGCTTTCGGCAGACTACTTTGACCACAACGTTGTGTTAACGAATGATAAGTTGGAATGAGATGGTGTCCGTCATAGAGAGGGGATGTGACTGTGCAGGAAATTGTTTTATGGTGCATTAACCAGACGACAATATGAAATGTTTAGAGTCAAATGTACTAAAAACAAGAGAGCACTACTTTACAAGCGTCACAGAAATAGCACATCTCGACTTCCAATGTTTAATCCGGTACTGAAGTTACGGGTGGTATAAAGGTGGAGCATGCTACGAATCTAAAAAACGGTCAATGCCAAAGACATATAGAATAATAGGCAAATCAATTAGCATAAGTGACAGCGTGAAGAATGAACCATGTTTGCAGAAAAAAACATTCCTATTTCCACACCCAACCAATGTCTGCAGAAAATTGCCATCGACTTCAAATGTTTGTCTTGCGAATGTTAAAGAAACTGTGGACGTCCATGATACCAGTTGTTCCTGTAAAGCAAGCAGCAGCCTGTGGAGGAAAAGAGGATGTCTTGGAAAGAGGGTGAAAGACAAGGCCCGCAGCACAATGGTGATGGGAGGTGAGGATAAAGAGGGGGGTGTGAAGGAGAGAAATGACAGGACAAGAGAAAGTGGGGGGACAAGAAGAAGGCAAAGTGGCGGTACAGAAGAAGAGCACAAGGATGGGAATGCATTTTAGAGGGTGAGGGCAGTGAGGAGGAAAAAGGGAGATGGGAAAAGATAAAGAGTGGAGATGAAAAAACATAAGAAAGACGAGTGGAGGGGGAGAGAGCAGTCAGAGAGGGAGGGAGAACGCGAGAGAGAGAGAGAGCAGGGTGGGGGTTGTGGCTTCCCCTCTTGACTGCTATTGATTTTCTGTAAGCCTCAGAGTGCATCAGCTATTTCTATCCATTTCCTCCACCTCTCCCTCCCTCTCTCATCCCTTTCTCTCTATCCCCCCCCTCCCCTCTGCACTCAGCTCAGACACCCTGCTCGCACATCCTCCTCCTCCTCACACTCTCCATCACTTCATCACCATCCCTCCCTGCCACCGATCCATTTCCCTATCTGCCGGCCTGTCTCTCTCCCATATATCCCTGCTGCTTTATCTCACAGCATCCACATTTTCTTGCTTTCCCTATCGCACCATCTCTGCCCATGATCTCCATCATTCTCTATGTTGCAGTCTTCCTCTATTAAACTTCCCTTCTTGTGTCGAAACAGAAAAACACAGGGGGAAGTGGGCTGAGAAAGGCTGGTTGGATAGATAAGATGATAGATAAGTGACAGGCTCACTTAACAAATCATCAGCGGAACAGTAACAAATGGGGGGAAATGGACAGAACAATGTGCCGACTGCTGCAGAACTAGCACCAATTTACATACAGAAAAGTAAAGACCGTTTTAGCCAGGCATATGTGTAACACACACCTCTCACATCACCCCCGCCTCCTGAACACATGTCACAGCACACTTCACACCCTAGTGCAGAGCAGTCGAGTAACAAGCTGGCATACAGGCTTAAAATAGGCGGGCATGTAACGTCTGCCCAGCCATTACCTGCCTAACACTGCTTCACACAGGCCTGATGGCAAACGTGTGTGTGTGTGTGTGTGTGTATGTACAGAAATAGGACTGGTTCTCCCACTTCATTGTCCTCCTCCATCTATTTATTGTTCTCCCCTTCCTCATTATCTTTCTCATTATCGTCCTCTCTGTTCTGTACACGCTGCAGTCCTTGAGGTTGCTCCTCCATCCCGCAGTCTGGAGGAAGTCTGAAAACCGCTTACACGTCCCGCAGAACATGCGCAGGTACACTCAACATATTTGAACGTGAAGTTATTATACGTGTAAGCAGCATTATTGCTTTGGTCACAAAACCAATTTTTTTTTAACGTATATGTGAGCTAAAGCTACATAGAAACCCTTTCTGTGCATCCCTTCATAATACTGCTGCAAATAACAATTATTTATATTCATTATCAATTAATCTGCCTTTTATTTTATAGACTCATTTGTTAATTGTTTGGTCAATAAAATGTCAGAAAATAGTGTCAGATATCCGTCCCAGTCCCTCAAAATCCACGGCGATGTCTTTAAATGTCTTGTTTAAAATTGGTTAAAAATGGTTTTAAAAAAGAGAAAAGCAGGAAATCTCCATGTTTGAGATGCTGAAATCAGCATTTTCTGATTTTTGCATTAAAACCAACTTATCAAATATCAAAATCGCATTTAATAAATAATATTTTTCTGTCGATCTAATCGCTTTTGGTTGACTAATCGTTGCAGTTCTAGATCAATATATATTATTTTTGCGGAGGCTCTTTTCAATGTTTTTAACCCTTCTATACACCCCACACACCTGAGCTGGGATTATTATGTGTATAGAAGAGACAGAGAGTCAAACACATTAGTTTGCCTCATAATTTCTTTCACTGAACTTGAATGATTGAGCACTACCATTCAAAATGCAGCAGTTTAAAAAGTATAATATCTGCATATTTTTAGATTCAGGGGATCTTTGAAGACCCTATGAGTGTAGGAGTGCAACATTAGTTTTTTTTTAACACTTATAGTGACAGTATCAGAGCTGACATCTTGTCGTTACATTTTTGGTCACAGAACTGAGAAGCTGCGCAGCGAGAGACCGTTGCTAATCCTAAACACGCTGGTTTACAAAGTAGGCAAAATACTGATACAATAATCCTTCTAAATGTTTTAATTTGGAAAAGAGCTTTTAACTTAGCTTCTAGCATGTTATGCAGGCCCCTCGGTGCTTGAGACACAATAGCAACTAGAGGACAATAACTGTCTGACTGCATTGTGAATCCTGTATAGTTTCACTGCCAATAACCGTTCCATAGTGTAAAGTCTATTAGACGATTGGACTATACTGGTAGATATTTCTGTGAAATGTCCCTACTAAACACATTGTTTACATGTCATCTACCTTTGCTTTCACTTCTGTTAACGACTTCTAGAAAGAAACATTTTTCTACAGTGACGTTATTCTGTATGCATACGTTTCTGACACTCCTGTTCCAGCTCCCAGCCCACCCAGGCAGCAACTAAACCTCTCCCTCTCTCTCTCCCTCTCTTTCTCCCTCTCTGTATGAGTCTCTCCCTCTCCCCCTCTCTCTCTCTGTGTCTATGCATCTATGTGTCTGTCTCTCTCTCTCTCTCTCCTCCAGTGAAAGATAGAAGCCAGCTGAGCGGGAGTGTCGTATGCTGTACAGTCTGTAAAGCACAGTGAGACACATGTATAATTTGTGATATTGGGCTATATAAATAAATTTGAGTGTCAGAGGAGAGAAAGTAAATGAGTCAATTTTCTTCTTCTATCATTATTCTCAACACTTTCACCACAAACTGAGCCATCAACTCATTAAAACTACATTCAGAGGAGCTACATGTAAAGACATGTACTAGTACTGTGTCTTTGAGGCAAACGGGGCACAATTTACAGCCAGAGGATTGATGTCAGTACATCTATGAAAACAGGCAATTTTTATTTATTGAAAATTAAAACTTATTGTTTTTCTGGATTTGAGATCATTATTTCCTTAAGTATTCTTCAATTTTGGCTCAATAAGCGACCACTGCACTCCATGGCAATAACAACAAAGGTAGGTGTCCCTTTATTTAGATGAAGAATATCACACACACACACACACACACACACACACACACACACACACACACACACACACACACACACACACACACACACACACACACACACCACACACACACACACACACACACACACACACACACACACACACACACACACACACACACACGCATGTGGACTGTCTAAAAGTGTTTGTTTAAATACATTTAAAAACAATGAAAGGACTGATATAGTCAGTGTGTTCTAATCTAAACAGGCCTCGTTTTCCTAAAATACAACAAAAAAAGCCAGTTTTCTAACCACCAATAGTCTACAAAAACAAACTACCTCAAATCAACATCTACACAGACTGGCAGTAGGGTGCAGTGCCAACTCACTTTGCATAACCGTTATAACAAAGGCTGAAAGAGGACAACAAGAGCTGGAAATAGGGAAGGACAGAGACACAGACAGGGGCCATTAACATCAGCACCTCTGTTGTTTCCCCGACTCTGACTGCAAGGAATCTGGGTGTGACGCTGGACAACCATCTGTCCTTCGATCCCAACATCGCTGCAACAACCCGCTGCTGCAGATGCACTCTGTACAACATCAGGAGGATACGTCCCCTACTGACTCAGAAGGCGACGCAGGTTCTTGTTCAGGCTCTTGTCATCTCACGCCTTGACTACTGCAACTCCCTCCTCGCTGGACTGCCTGCATGTGCCATTCGATCTCTACAGCTGATCCAGAATGCAGCAGCCTGAATTGTCTTCAATCTACCCAAGTTCTCCCACACTACACCGCTTCTCCGCTCCCTTCACTGGCTACCAGTGGCGGCCCAAATCTGCTTCAAGACTCTGGTGCTGGCCTACCGTGCTTTGAATAGATCAGCCCCTTCCTACATCCAGGCCATGGTCGAACCATACACCCCATCGCGTTCACTTCGCTCTGCGTCGACCAATCGGCTCGCCACTCCCTCACTACGAGTGGGACCCAGATTTCCCTCAAACAAAACCCTCCTGTTTGCTATCCTGGCTCCAAAATGGTGGAACAACTTCCCCATTGATGTGAGGACAGCAGACCGTCTTCACACCTTCCGGCGCAGACTGAAAACTCACCTGTTTTGACTGCACCTCGGCCAATGAAGAAAACAAAATAACTGTTCTTTGTATGTTGCACTTGTATTGGTTTGCCTTATTTATAGCTAATAGTTGAATTTGTATTCTATCGTTTCTGTATGTTGCACTTCAAACGGGCTATTTGAAGACAGTGTTCACTTATACGATTGTACCTATTTGAAGCTATTGTACTTACAAGATTCTTGCTGTTCGGAGTTGTATCCTCATGATTGTTTGCACATTTTGTACGTCGCTTTGGACAAAAGTGTCAGCTAAATGTAATGTAATGTTGAACTGACAAGAAACCGAAGATGCAAACAAACTGTTGAGACACAGAATTGCTACAAATGAAGCAACTAGAGGTTAAAACGCAAACAGCAAGAAATGGTAGAATGAATACCTCTGCTGGGGAGGTTATGTTTTGGGCTTGGTCTGTCTGGCCCTATGTTCATGAAACTTTGTGGAAGGGTGTAGAATGGGCCAAGAACACATTGAAGTTTGGAACGGATTTGAACTATGGGGCAGAAACTCAAATGAACATTGCGAGATAGGGCATTTGTGCTGCATTAAAGTAGAGTCAGAATAAATGGGGAAAGTGCCATCCAGTTGGTATCTTTAAGATGGATTTAAACCTGATTTAACAAGTTCACAGCAAACTTCTTCTGAACTACATCCAGTGGACATTGGAACCTCAGATTTACAACCACGTCACAATCAAACCACATCATGGACATTCCCTTTTATATCAACAGGGACGGGAAGCTACATGCAAACAGCAGGAGTCAACACCCACCCCCCCAACTTTCATTAATGCGTACATTTCTCTCACATACTTTTACCTACACTGACAAATGTACGGCCTCTAGTCTCGGCTCCCACACTTAAACTGTCCGTGAAGCATGCTTCCTTTGTGCTTTGCTTACAATAATACTCCTGTGTCTCCTCCATGGTCAGCCCCATTCCAAGAAACTTGTTCACATCCTCCTTTCTCCATTTCTCCTCTAATCATCACTCTCTTTTCTCCCTCCTTGTCCTCCCGCTCTGCACCTGACCTAAATGTCATGCACTGCACTTCCTCCCAATACCAACTCTTATAACGGCCTAATCCTAACCCACAACTTATTTTAAAGCCGAGTCTCCTCTTCCCTAGTTCACTGTTTGCACTGAATGACCTCCCTCTAGTATTCTCCCTATAGTGACCTTAGTTAAGGCTTTTAGGGACATTTGGCCTTCTGTCCACTACTCACTCTAGTACCAGATCAGAACTATCAGGGACTGAAAAAGTTGGATCGGTGCCTCCCTAATCAGAGCCCATTCATTGGGTTTAAAGCTAATTTGAGGCCACCGTCCTCTACCCCCAGGATATTCTCTTGCTAAAAGTGACTGCTTTGTTGTTTATTTGGAGTAACGGAGTAGTGGGGAACCCCTGCTACTTGGTCGATCCAAGTGAAAGAGTTTCTCTTTAAACAGGAGGGGGTTGCCCGGGCGACAAGACAAAGGAAAGTAACAAAAAACAGAGTGCATGTTTCCACTTCTGCTGCAGACAGAAGGATGGAGAGGACAGGAGTGGAGGGGTAAAGGTAGAGTGGCAGGAGTGTCTGCCCCTCTGCTGCTTTGGGCAATCCATTAAAACGATCCCTCCATTAGGCAAATGGGAGGGAGGAGGCCAGAGAAAATGGACCGGAGGGGTACAGAAAGGGTTGACTGATCCAAAGGGGAGGGAGAGATGAATGTCTAAAGAGAGGACAGGCTGTGACAGAGGTGGGTCAAAATCAGGATAGGATATCAACTGCTACAGGGGATGTTTTTACCCACTCTGACCAATTTGGCAACAGTTTTAAGCGTTTGGTGGGAATTTAAGCTTAAGTACTTCTACATTTACTTCTCTTCTGCACTTTGAGTCTAAATTTTGCAGACGTGGACTCTCAGGAGTCCTTTTACCTCGTAAGACATGTTAACTTCCTAAAATGGTAAGCGAAGCCGTGTGAACAGTACATGAGATAGAATGTCAAAGAGGATAGGAAAACAATGGGATCACTACAAACTGTATAAAGCAAGCATGAAAGAACAAGGCACAAAAGGGGCCACAAGGTTTAGAATAGACTACTAGAGAGAGAGGGAGGGATTGAAGAGTACAAGATATCATTAGCTTTCATGCCCAACGCAGGTGACTAGCATGGGAAGAATGGACTAAGTATCTCTCCTCTCTCTCCCAACAAGAAGGACTCATTCTGAAAGCAAAGAGGGTCGAATAAAAAAGGTGTGTAGTGTTGGGAAAGGTCCGGCTAGCCAGCTGCTTCACTTGTGTAAGAGAATATTCAACTATAATTTAGCCCCAAGGCTTCCTCTGGCTAAGTTAATTAACAATGTAAATAGCACTCAAAAATGTAACAAATGCAGGCTGTTTTTTTTCCTTTCTTCAAAATATAGCTTTACTTTGAAATGCTGCTACTAAATGAAGCATAACCTTTTTACCATTTGTGGTACGGCCAGACTTTATTATTTATGCTATTTCTAGAAATACAAATGTGCACACACACACACACATTAAATTATTTCTATATGAACGTTCTTTTTTGTGCTGTGCATTTGAGGTCTAATTGAAATTAATCCAGATAATGAGCCACTGCCTCCCCCTCTGGATCGAAATCCATTTGGATGGAAATACAATACAGTCATTCTATCCATTGATTTGTGCTATCCTACATGTCATGGCCCAAGCTACTATGACAGAGTATAGGTCGCAGGTCACAGCAGACCGATAAACTCTGTCTATGACGAGCTCACCGTCTTTGGCGATGCATAGGGACTTGGCACGACTGAGCTGTATTTTTAATCTCTATTTTTTTTTTAATCCTTTGCTTCAGTTCTAACACAAACATACAAACAAAGAGTGTGATTTCCCGGCAAACCTAAAGCTAGACATATAAATGACAAATTTCTAGACTACCTATAGACTGGTAGGCCAGAAGGCCCTTTGTTTGTTTATGTATGTTCAGCTGTTTTTTGTTCTCACTCTCACAGACAGGTAATTCCAGTCCCAATACTCAGTTCCTCAGTCTCTTATGTAAACACATGCAGACACCTTTGTGTCAGTAAAGACAGAGACTTAAGGAGCTGTAAGTGTGGAATTTGGACTGGTAGAATACACTGTGTGCATTAATATACAAATGACATTCATTTCACTGTGTGGTTCAATTGTGTTCCCAAAAGTAAAGAAAAACACCTGTAGTGACTTAGCGACATTGTGAGTTTCTCAATGAGAGGAATGACGGGTTCTTAGTCTGTGCATGTTAAGTTATTCCAACATGTAGAAGCAGTACGAGTAGTCATTTAGTGGAAGGTTTTGGATAAGCAACTCCTTTCATTCAGCATTTACATTCTGATAGTGAAAGGATTAAAATGTATACTACAAGAAACTGGTGTCATGTTTTGTAGCAATTTCTTCTTTTAGCTTTTTTAATGTTTAATAAAAAATATTCCCGTAAGCACAGCAGGACATTACTACCGGCCAAGCATTTACCTAACCTGAGAAGCCTGTTAGTTGTGCTGAAATAAAAGCTTTCCCATGGCCTCGCTGAACGTGAAACTCTAGCTGTGCTGTTTCTATGTTTCACTGCACTGCACTCGCTGTGAGTGCCCTCACATGTATTCTACACCCGGCACCAGTATGTGCACACTCTTGTTAAGTTTTGCTTGGCAATGAAGCACAAATATCAGAGCATTGCTTACCCACATAGTAGAGAACCTCCGATATGAAACAGCATGTCTGTTATTAAAAAGGCGCCATGGCCATCCACCTTTACATAACATGAAACATCCCGTTTTGTCATTTAGCTGATTGTCTTGCACAACGTATTAAGTGATGGGTTTGATTTTAGTATGTGAACACAAACCTGAATCTTTAACAGCTATACAAGTCCGTACATAAAACGTGTCATTACAGAAATATATGAATATCTTATTTCTTGTTGACAGTTTTTCAGACCACAAAAAAAATCCAAACCTCTTGCTTATCCAGCCATCATTTGTGTACCTTGTTTTGACAAAGATTAGCCTGTTCACACGGCCGGGCTTGTTACCTAGCTACATCAATATTCATGTAGTTGACTAAAAGTAGACGTGCCACGTGCCTTAGGGAACACAGTGTGGGGGTAACTAACTATGCACAGCAGTTCAATAAGCTCGAGGCTACCCCCAGTCCCCACACTACAGACTGCTGTTGTTCATTTACCTACTGTATGTGCGATCTCTGTGCACCACATTCACAGCAGCTCTGTGGCAGGCACATAAAACACCCTGTCTAATTACAATACAGCAAATGTGTTCACACATGCACGAACACTTTTTTCATGCCAACCCCAGGACGGCCCCCTCTGTCTCTCAATTTGCCTCTGAAAACCTATTAAACACCTTCACTTCTATCACTTATGTAAAGACAAAAGTCGAATAAAACGTGTGATTCAGCTACCTCTCTGGGTCGAGGGTACACTACCACATACACAATCAATGACAAGTGGGGATATTTACCTGCCGCCGGGATGCGGTGCGCTCCGGGAACCGAAGGGAGCCTCTGAATGCCGGGAGAGGCGTTACTTCCTGGGGCTCGCGGCTGGTTGTCCGGGTGGTTGCTGTGAGCTCCTAGTGGTGCGCAACCGGCAACGTGATGCTGTGGAAATAGTTGCTGTTGCTGCTGGTGCTGGTGGTGAGAGCCCATGACTCCGCTGCCGGTTATTCCATTGCCATTCCCACCACCGTACTGCTGGTAATATCCAGACCGAGAACGCGACCGAGTCCTTGGGGGCTCCATGGCCATTTGGTGGGGGTGAAGGGGATGGAAGAGGAAAGAGGAGGACGCGGCTGGGGAATGCGGCGGAGAGCCGTTGGTGGATCCGGGCTGTACAAAGCCCCTAGCGCCGCTCTGGCTGTAGCTATAGCCCCCGAGTCCTCTGCCCCCCTCCGTGCCCCCGTACTCTGTTCGCTCCGCCGACTCCGCCGCCCCCGCCTCGTCGAATAAATCAGCCCCTTTAGGGACAGGCTCCGGGGTGGAGGGCAGCCGGGGGCAAACTCTAGGCTCCTGAGTCGTTGGCTGTCCAGCGGCTGCGATTGGCATTTCCTTTCGGGGGATTTCCTCGGTTTCTTTTTTTTCTGCGTTTTTCCTCTCGTTTCCTCTCACAGAAGAAGCTTTTAGTCACTGTTTAAAAATACAAAGTTGGAGAGTGGTTTACTGTTAAGCTGAGCTTATTGTTGCTGTACACACAAACACTAAATGTTAACCCCCACTGCTTATTTAAACGTGTGTGTGTGTGTATTTTAACTTTGAGGTAGCTACTTCCCCTAAGTTTGTCTAAGTAACGCTACTAAACCAAGCGTGATTCCCCAAACTGGTTCAACAACTAACGTTAATGTTGTCTATTCGAGACATCATCGATATTCTCGTGTTTCCAACTTAACAAAACTGTGACCACGGGTCGGTGACTTAGGTATAAAACATGGAGCTACTTTAACAGGAGAGTAATGTTAAATATCATGGTTCACCGGCGACATTTAGTTCATAACAACCGAGCAGCGAGTACGTCCATGGCTCGCTAGCTCACAGGAAGCTAACGCTGTGGGGACATGCTAACGTTAGTGCGCATAGCATACTGTGGTAAACGCATTATTACGCTTATTCTAACCGCACAACAACCATGTTAGCATACTCGCTCGCTTTCTCTCATCCGTATTAATCCCCTAACTGAGTTTAAGGCAACTTTGTCCACTTTAACAACCATTTAAACTTGTTCAGCCAGTCTGCGTATCGTCGTTCACTAGCTTGGCAAGCCAAATCAACCCCTCCTCCTCCACCGAACAACACATAGAAAAAGCCCGTAGCTAGCCTCCCACGCCTCGAATCCCTTTAAATTGCTTGGTTAATAGTAACAAAACAGTAAGGCTTTATAAAACAACTTATCCAGGGTGATTTCATTGAGTTAGGGTGACCCGGTAATGTTTTCCCAGCTGGAAATGGGCAAACAGCAAAGCGCACATAGAAAGATAAAAGTGATCAACCTAAAATTACAAAGAAAGAACCACGGCTAAAATTAACACGATCTTAAGGAATGACCCCGCCTCCGCGTCTACCCATGAAACACGGTCTAATTTCCCTGCCCTGAGTAGTTTTTTTACAACAACTTACCTTCAATGTGCTCTCCTCGACTGTACTCCTGACTCGGATCTGTCGATAATATGGTGAGCCCAGCGTGTGAGTGTATGCGAATATGTGTGTGTATGCGCCCAGTGTTCGCTTGGAGTCAGCGTGAAATGTGACAGACCGTCAACGCTGAAGTCGGATTTCACCAGGCATGCCCAATCGATACCAGAAAACCAAAAGCGTTTGTAGTCGTTTTTTAGCTTCCACCTCTCCCACACATTCACAGAAAACAAAAGAACATTAAACTATATTTAAAAGTGTTGAATACTGGTTTGTTTTCATTTACTTTGCTTTAAAAACGCGAGTTTACCGGTAATATGAATTAGTTGAGGATCGGTCTTTGATTATGTCTCCTGGTAAATCAGAAGCTGCGGATTGCAGAGAGGCAGGCTAAAAGGGGCTTTAAATTATTTATTTACAAATACCAAGCCTAGCCTACTCATTGCAGCTGTTTCTTCTGGAGCCGCAAGTCCGCTTTAAGAATAAGTATTTGCTGTGTTTGCAAAAGTTGAGAACCATTTTACAGTGGCTAAAAAAACAAGGCAGAGAGACAGAAAGAAGATAAAGATTGACAAACAGAAAAAAAGAGCTTTATTTAGCCCACGTCTATATAGTGGCCTAATTAAATGTTCACCATGGAGGCTAAAAGAGGCTTGTGTGACCTTACTTACTTGCTTGTGAGACAAATTTCAACAAGTTTGTGCATGTGTCCTCACCCCTACACACACACACACACACACACACACACACACACACACACACACACACACACAGAGCCTAGAGAGAGCTCTTCTCCTGGGGTGACTGTTGCGTCAAAGGTCAGATTATGGCCTCTATTATATAAAACATTTCTGAAATGTAACAAAATAATGTGTTGTACTGATATTCATCATCTGTGTGTGTGTGTGTGTGTGTGTGTGTGTGTTTGAGGGGTGTGATCGATGGCATGTGAAGGGAAGCATGCTTGTGATCTCTGTCTGTCTGTGTTCTCTCTCTCTTTCTCTCTCACACATACACACACAAACACACTCCTAAACCCAGCGTAGTCCATCTCACCTCCTATACCATATTCCCTTGGTCTTGTTCTCTCATTTCACACATACTCAACCCCAACCCATCCACACACACGCGCTTGCACACACATACACACACACAGACACACACACTCTCTCTCTCTCTCTCTCTGTCTCTCTCTCTCTCTCTGTCTCTCTCTCTCTCTCTGTCTCTCTCTATCTCTCTCTCTCTCTCTCTCTCTCTCTCTCTCTCTCTCTCTCTCTCTCTCTCTCTCTCTCTCTCTCTCTCTCTCTCATTACACTCCCTACCTACTTTGATGATATGCAAATATCCCTCCCTCCCTTCCTCCCCCTCCCTCTCTCCACAAGCAGCAAGCCTTCATAAACACACACACACACACGCACACGCACACACACACACACACACACACACACACACACACACACACACACACATCACAAACATTCACACACAGGCTAATGCGCTGTGGCAGCGTCCACAGACAGGCGGGGAGGATCAATTTTTCACCCAGTGTGCTACCGATATTCATAAGATAAGGCCACAGAAGAGTGAGGAAAGAGGGAGAGAGGTGGGGGAAGGAAGGGGACCGACAGAGATGGGGATAAGGAAAATGGCGAGTGGGTGTAATGAAGGAAAGGCAGGGTGAGTGGGAAGCAGAGTGAGAGGAAAGGGGGAAGAAGACTAGGGGAGGATGAACACGGGTGAGAAAGTAGAGAGGGTAGGGGAAGTCTCGTGGGTGTGCAGGAGGGTGGAGCGCAGGATGAGTAAGTGGGTTAGGGGTGGTAGGAAAGGGGGATGGGGTGTAGAGAGGGCTCTGGGGGATGGGGTTGGGAATGGATGGGGTGGTAAGGGAAAAGAAGGGATGGTGTGTGTGGGGGGGTTATTTTGCTGACGTGCTCTCTTATTGGCTTGTTCAAACGCTGGGGGAGGGGCAGCCACAAGCCATACTCTCACCAGCTGTAGGGAAGAGCAAAGAAACAAAGAGAGAGAGAGAGAGGAGGGAGGGGGTGCAAATATGTGTTTTAATGTTGATATTCTGGCCTAATTAGATTCCTGTCTAAGTGGCGGAATGAATGGTGCTGATCAGATAGAAATGGGTGTAGTAGAAGATGGGAGCAGGCTTTGTTTGAGTTGGAGAATTCTGTTTTTGGTGAAGAGGTTCTTGATCTATAATTCAATTTCACTTGAGAGACAGAGAGGAGCAAATTGCCAACACTGTCTCTTATGGATACATTCAAACTCACATTTATTGTGTCGAAAAAGACTGAGTGTCTTCTGAGGAGCATCTGAATTGTAGATGAAACGTCATTGCTTTAATACCTCCAGTGTTACCTAATCATTATGAAATATGTTTTTTGAAAGGAATATGTGACAATAAAGGCATTTTATGATTTATGATCCCAGTGTTTAAATGGGTTCACTACAATAACAAAACATATATGGTCATATAGAGTGCAATGTCTACCTTCTTCAAATATTTAACTGTCTTTATCTATGAAATCAAAAGAAGATTAAATTGAAAGCACAAACAGAAAAATAAATACCATTCCAGCACACACAAGAAGGCAGATTGAGAGCCATGTGTTTGTGGAGCCCAGCTGAACCCCGCCTGCTAAACCAGTCCGCTGGCTGTGACAGACTGACTGGCAGGGAAATAGAGAGGGTGGTGTGTGTGTGTGTGTGTGTGTGTGTGTGTGTGTGTGTGTGTGTGTGTGTGTGTGTGTGTGGGTGTGTGTGTCTGTGTGTGTGTGTGTGTGTTAGAACAGAACATGAGAAGAAAAATTGAGACAAAGAGGCAGATTGACCAATGCAGACGCAAAATAAAACAGAAAGGAAAGAGACAAACAGGAGAGACATGGCGACATGGAGAAACATCCAAAGAGAAAGAGAGAGAGGGACGCATACTGTAGTGATACATGGAGAATGAGAGAGCAGAGAGTAGAGGGAGCCAAGCTTTCTGTGGCTTAGCCAGACTGGAGCGGTGGGACTTGGCTGGCTGTGGACCCTTGGCTTCACTATTAAAGCAAGGAAGAAAAAAAAAATCAAAGTCAAAAAATTAAAAGGGCAAAGAGCTATGCCAAGAATGCACAGGCAAGAAGCAACACCTCTCTGTTTCCCCAAGCAGATCTAAACAATAGGTGGGACCAGCCACGAGAACTGAGCGCCATACACTCAGAACCCTGCTGAGTGACTGACGTCGACTCTGGAAGTTTAAAACTGTTCATATCATCTCCTTTTTTATACATTTTGTTTTCTCTGAAGTACCTTCAAGGTTGTTAAAATCATCTCATTCCACACAGTATGACTGTGCCACATATTCTGTATCAGCTTGTTCCAGCCCTTTATTGAAGTTTACGAGTTTTACACTGAGTGAAATATTTAAACCCAAGAAAAAGACTTGATTTATGACTCTATCAATCAATCAAATTGAAACATTTTAGATGTCTTGCGCATCATTTTATACAAATTCTTCACCAAATAAAAGCCAACATATTCAGGGCCTTTGAAAACTTTTCAGTCGCTGGTAAAATGTAACATTAAGTTCTTTGGGTTTGATCAATGTTTTGCTGCATGGCTCACAATTACAATCACAGACATATTACAACACTAACATGCTGATCTAGCTTTTTATTAGCTTAGCTAATTGACCATTCTTAACTCTCTCCATTCTCATGTCTCAAGTTACTAATTACACTCGAAACAATGACTGGCACATGGAAGAGGAAGTCTTGGCCCGGATATCTGTTATGCGTATGGCTGCACCGGGACCCCTAAAATATTGTCTGTTGCCCCTAGAGACTAGAGTCATTTGACTGATTGGCACTGAACAAAAAATACAGCTGAGGCTGACTGGAATGTCACTAGTTGTGCAGGTAGTGTATTTGTTCATAAACCAAAGTATTGCACAAAGTATTGGCTCAGCAAAATAAATAGGATTCATCCTCTGGAGACCATGAATGTCTGTATTGTATTGCCATCCATCCAATAGTTGTTTAGATATTTCAGTCTGGACCTATTTACTATTTGGTGGGCCGGCCACTTGACCGACCAACTTGCCACTAGTTGGGCTTTACTGTACTTTTTTGTTAAGCTGATCTTACAGTTAATGGCATTGCAAAAAACAATTGTATGTTATAAGTACACAGACAAACACACACACACACACACACGCACACACACAGACAAACACACACACACACACACACACACACACACACACACACACACACACACACACACACACACACACACACACACACACACAAACAAAGACCATTCCTCCATTGGTTTCGTCACAGACCATACAAAACAACAAAATATCCCATAATGCAATCTGACTTACCCAGCTACTCACAGCTACTAATCATGTCGTATTAGTCACCATGCTAAAATCATATCACTACATAGAGGCATGAGGGGACTTACAGGCTTTGCCAGATTAATAGTGAAAAACAAGGACTTATTTTTTCGGACTTTTCCATCCGCTGATACCCTAAGTAGAGGATTATAGCCTTTAGATCGTCTGACTCCAGAAAGGCTCGCCGCGCCATGGTTCACCAAAATACCCAACCGGCTGTGCCAGATGAGCCCCAGAATGGCTTAGGAACAGTAAAGGGTGAGGGATTTCTTTTGGCTTGGCTAGAGAAGCTTAAGCTGTGTCCTTTCTGCTGTTGATAGTCTGATGATTTTTAAAAGAAGCGAGGAATAGTCATTCTGAAAACTGATATCTTTTGACAAATGACAATAAAAGTTTCAACCAGGTACCCACAAAACTAATCATAACATTGTCCTTTGGTTATCTTCATCTGTCAAATGTTTGAAATGCTGCTTGATTTTGTTTGCCATATGTCTTGTATTCCGAAGCTGATTGTGTGTGTGTATCTGAGATGCAACCCCAAAGCCATGTCATATTCTGGGCTTGGGGGAGGAAAGAGGATGCCAAGAACTGAAACGTGATGACGAGTGGGTGTGTGAGAGTGAGCGGGGGAGAGGAAGCCTTCCAAAGGCTAATTCTTTGCCATGTGAGTGTATACTTTCATGTGTACGCACATGTGATAAAGAGAGCATTTATGTGTGGGAAGAAGGAATCCTTCCAGCCGTTTTCTTTCCTGAGCCTCTTCCTGTGTCCCCCCCGCACACAATTCTCAAAGCCGGCGTCGGAGGGTTTGGCCTCGGCAAGCTCCAACCCACCAGAGGAGACGGAGGAGAGGAGCCAGTGTTTCTCTCCCTCCTCCGAGCTCCACCACTCACTGAATGTTACTATAAATCCTGTTCGCACACAAACATTCCCACATCTCTCCGTCCATGTGTGTGTTAGTGGTGTTTCTCATATGACTTGGCAGAAGTGAACCATGCATATGTGCGTGCCAGTGCGGGAATGTGTGTGTTAAGAGTTTTGGCAGTTTTCTCAACGCAGTCTTACCAAAAGATCCACTGGGAAATGTGGTTTTAACGCCCCCTCTCTTCTCCTCCTGTTGTTTTCTTTCTCTCTTTCCATTTCATAATTACATCGCCTCTGTTACTCCACGCTCTACTCCCTCTTTCTTTTTCATTTCTCTCAATTCCTTTACATTTTCCTCTAATTTAACCTGGGGAAATCCTCTCTGCTTCCAGCTATTCCTTCTCGCTCCAGTGACTCAAATCTCTTGCTTTTTTTTTGGTGCATATTAACTAATCTGTTCTCTATTATAATAATGACATCATCACTTGCATAAAACGGAATTGTAAGATGTACATGCCTCTGGATTCAGGATGTAATTCTCCTTGTGCCGTCCACACACAATGAATGCTGATAAAGAGACATTATTATAGGTTATCCTGTAGGGAAGGCTGGTCAGATGAAATAGCTACTTGGTATTCCATCCCTCTGCAAAGCATGACACACAGGAGCGAGATGCTGGTAAATATGCAAATGATGAAATACTTTATATATTTCATGGCCTTCTGAAGTTCATCAGAAACAGAAATGATACGATGCAGATGTGTTTGTAATGTGTGAAGCTGATCGCATTTATCTGACCGCTGAAATTACAATTTGAAGATGTAAGGTTTTACATATATGCTCATTTTATAAAATATGATGCATTGTTATAGATTAAACTACCCAGCAGTGTGTACAGTCATTTAAAATCCTTTTTACAGAACATTATGTTTGACGTTAAAAGTAACATCATACAACATTTTACACTATTCCTACCATACTGATGCCAACATGTCCTTCTGATCACACATTTACATATTTGTCCATTAAATTATTTTAGCCCATTCATGCCCAAAGACTATATTTAGTTTTATAAGGAAAAATGTCATAACCAGAAAGAGAAATCCCGTAAAGACACTATGGGCAAATATTTAACAGTATAACTTTGAAATGTTTAGATCACCTGAAAAATCACACTTTTATCAAGAGTCAAAGTCAGGATTTCTTTTTAATTAAATAAAAGCTAACATTGTGTTTATTACACCTCTTCCATAGAAATTACACTGAATATATGTACATATCATTTATATGATTATTCATATATACCAAATACTTGAATTGGCTCCTTGCCGTTTTTGAGATAGAGACATTTACTTATCATATTATATCTAGTCTTAGGGCACATGGGACTACTGTTTTGTTCCTCTACAATATAATGAAATATATTGACTCACTTTTCAGGCACAAACGCACAAAAGCATTAATTTTCAACAAAATATTCTATTTATTTTCAGTTCTTTACTACAGCTTTTTCAAGGAATTTACCCTTTCAGCAGAAATTCGAAAAAGTTTTTTAATTTGACGATCCTTTCTCGTTCCCAAACATGAATACTGCTGTCAAATCACATTGGCTTTCACTCATTTTAAACAGTGTTTATTTACAGTGTGTGATACTTTCTGGTATTTTCTGGTAACAGTTAGGTTCTGGCCTGATTTGTGCTGCTTTACCTTTAAGTAAAAACTTGTATTTTTCTTTTATATGTATCGTACACACTATCATACAGTAAATAACGTATGAAAATATAAGTGAACAAGAAGCTTGAATTAAGAAGTTCTTAATCTTTTTACAGTATTTACAGATTTTGACTTCCTTGCTTTGACATTAGCAAGGATGTCTAGATTCAGTGCATCTGAATCTAGAAGGATCTTCTGCTAGACAGTGAGAATATTGTTTACTAAGTTTACTAAGTTAAAGTGTATTTGCTTTTAATAGGTTTTTCTTCTAAAACTGTACTTTGTTTACTGCTAGTGTTTATAACTGTTGAGTGAGTTTCAATTATTAGCAATCTGTCAGCGCCACTTGGGTGACTGATTGCAGTGGGTGTGGCTAACAAAGCTTGGGTGGCCACCCAAGTAATACAGTCTTAAATTTAAGGAAACAGTATTTGTTTGGAGCGGCAGTGTGTCCTCTCGTAGATATTACAGGCCCCGCACATGCTCAAAAACACCACCGTAACCTCTTTGCTTTCGTCTATCCCACCCGCTCCTCTCATAGCCTACACCTCGTCACAGGGGGCCTGTGGAACTGCCGGTCAGCTACTCGCAAGACTGAGTTCATCTTGGGCTATGCCTCCCAGCAATCTTGACTTCCTTTCTCTCACTGAGACTTGGATCACACCAGATAACACTTCCACCCCTGCTGCTCTCTCCATTGCCTACTCTTTCGCCCACTCACCCAGAGCAACTGGCAGAGGAGGCGACACTGGTCTGCTGATCTCCCCCAAATGGAGTTTTTCTCTTTACCCATTGCCAGACTTCACCCAACCGTCTATTGAATGTTATGCCGTCACTGTAACTAAGCCGGTTACATTAAACATTGTTGTTCTCTACCGTCCTCCAGGTCCTTTGGGGGAGTTTTTGGAGGAATTGGACGTTCTCCTATCTGATATCCCTGAAAATGGCCCTCCGCTGACTTCAACATCCAGTCAGAGAAGTCAACAGACTTATTACTGGTCCTATCCGCCTTTGCTCTCTCTCTCTGTTTGTCCCCACCTACTCACAAAGCTGGCAACCACCTCACCCTCATATTCACCAGAAACTGCTCTACCTCGAACCTCTCTGTAACCCCGCTTCACATCCCTCTCTCCCTTGTCTGTTGCCTTAGCTGTCCTCTCAGCCCTTCCTTCACCTGACTCTTTCTCACTCTGCCACAGACACTTTCCTCTCTATTCTGTCCTCCTCTCTGGACTGTCTCTGTCCTCTCACTTTGTAGCAGGTTCGCTAGTCCCCTCCAGCTCCCTGGTTGGATGACTCAGTGCGTACTGACAGAACCATCCTACGGGCAACTGAAAGAAAATGGTTGAAATCACAACACACTGACAACCTCCTTTTCTTTCAAACTCTTCTCTCCTCTTTCTCTTCCTCTATTTCTGAAGTAAAAAGTGATTTCTTCCTATTTAAATTCAATCCTCTTTCTCCAACCCCAAAAAACTGTTCTCTATCTTCTCCAACCTCCTTCTTCCCTTCTACCATGCCACTTTGTCAACTACTTTGTAAACAGTGACTGACATCAACTGTTCACCATCCACATCACTTCCCCCCACTCTAACTTCTTTCTTCCCCCTCTCTCCATATGAAGTTCTAACCCTTGTTACCTCTGCCCGTCCTACCACCTGCCCTCTGGACCCCATCCCCTCTCACCTTCTCCAGTATATTGCGCCTGACCTTCTTCCTTTTCTCGCCCATCTCATCAACACTTCCTTAACAACTGGTTGCTTTCCAAACAATCTTAAAGATGCAAGAGTGAACGCTCTCCTAAAGAAACCCTCACTCAACCCTTCTGAAGGGACCTGTCTCTCTTCTTCCATTTCTTTCCAAAATACTTGAGCGTACAGTCTTCAATCAACTTTCGTCTTACCTTCTCCAGAACAACCTTCTGCCCTCCTCGCTGTCACTGAGGGACTTCACACTGCTATATCAGCCTCCCTCTCCTCTGTTGTTATTCTTCTGAACCTTTCTGCTGCATTCAACACAGTGAACCCTGGCTACCAGTGGCGGCCCAAATCTGCTTCAAGACACTGGTGCCGTGCTGTGAATGGATCAGCCCCTTCCTACATCCAGGCTGGTCAAACCATACACCCCAGCACGTTCACTTCGCTCTGCATCGGCCAATCGGCTTGCTACTCCCTCACTGCGAGTGGGACCCAGATTCCCCGCAAACAAAACCTGCCTGCTTGCTATCCTGGCTCTGAAATGGTGGTGTATCCTCATGATTGTTTGCACTTATTGTAAGTCACTTTGGACAAAAGCGTCAGCTAAATGAACTGTAACTGTAACATTAATTACATCTACCTTCATCATAAATTATTATCTATTATTTCAGTCACTCTTTCAAATTCAACATCAATTATTTATTCGATTTCTAAAATTTAAATGTATTCTCATGTCCCTTTACTTTGTCTTGTGTATGTTTCTACACTGATAGGTATAGTTATAGGTATGTATTGTTTGTGTTTCTTAAAAGAAAGAGTAAAAAATGAAAATGAAAAGGTTACTATATAAACATTTACATTAATGCATCAGTTAAAATAATACAAAAGTATAATATAACACTGACAAAGGTACATTTTCCCAATAAGCACTGTACTTGTAACACTCACTACATTTTGCTGCTAAAACTTTGTATGCCAGAGTTTTACATGAAATGGAATAATATTACCTTGAAGTATTGGTAGTTTTACTTGAG